>NW_014577220.1:313306-318648 GCF_000485595.1 Priapulus caudatus | reverse complement strand
ACATACATACATACATACATACATACATACATACATACATACATACATACATACATACATACATACATACATACATACATACATACATACGCAGATGTATCTGTATATAAGAAATTTGCTTCATCGGTGTATATAGTGTTTAATTCTGAGTATTATTCGATGTCTTAATATTTAGTGTTGTATTTTTAGCGAATATAGCGTGTGCATGCGATAGCAGCGCTATGTGAAACTGCATGGGTCGACCGTCTTCACCTTGTTTTCAGCAAATGCAGTCAGCGGGGATTAGCGTGCATATCCATACCGCAGAAGCTGCTGTTAACTTTAAGCTCCTGTTTCCTGTCCGGGAGGATTCCTAATCATTAAGTTGAAACCTGCAAATCTGCGCAGCCAGAAACATATTCGCCGTCGTCTTTGCGGTAGTGTCGCTTACGTCTGCGAAGCAGACAGCTGGGCAGCATGTCTCACAGCCATACATGCCCGGCCCCTGCGTCACCCACCCAGTACTAGCTATACTAGAAAATATGCACGCGCTGGTATACATAATACTGCGAATATGATTTAAATATACTCTTACGATATTTCTTTGACTTTATATGCACTTAAGATAGTTCGATTAAGATATTCGAAGCTAAAATTTATCATAATATTTGGGGTAACACTGCTAAATAAAAGGGATTTTGAAAATGGGTTACATGTGTTTATAATTTTTACTATATCGCATGTCTTGTGTTAGCATCTGTGTTGCGGGGGGAAAGGTGGAGGAAACATATTCCTTTTTACGATTACTTACAATCTGTATTTCTTTAGCAGTCGGGACTGCAACCTGTAAACAACCAATATACGCTTGCATGTGTATAAATATTTTTATCACAATTCAAAACGTTGTACGCATCCACCTAGTGTTTAGTTACGCACGCACGCCCGCACACACGCACGCACGCAAACACGCACATACACACACACACACACACGACACACACACACACACACACACACACACACACACATACTAACACACACATGTACACACACACGAACACACACAGGCACACACGCGCGTTCGCACGCCCGAATAGGCACGCACAGGCATGATATTCTAAAAGACGGATGACATGAAGATCCTGTGTCGATAATCTGACCCGACTGACTGCCGCTGACCGGTCCAGCCCGACTCCGCCACGGAGCCTGGTCGGATGCCCAACACACAGGCGGCGGACAAAACGATAACAAACATTTGCGGTCGTAGCTCATCCCGCTAAATCCCGGCGGCGACTGAGCATGAAATTGGACTAGCATCGATCTGGCATAGAACCCGCTGATGATATGGGCGCTAAATGCGATTGTGAGTCCATATACGGTTTCCGCCTGTCTGGTCAGCGTGCATGGCACCCCGTATCCCATTAGTAAGTCTGCTAAGGTTATCCTTTGCGGATATTCTCGATTCTCGTGAATCCTGGGTGCAATCTCGTCGCGTTGCGTAATTTGTGTTTTTCGGATTTTTTTCGTCTGACTGTGGGCTTTGGTCAATCACTAATATTTTTCGCGGGGGAAGTACGTCAAACCGTTGTTTTATTTGTAGTCGATAGTCGTCGAAGCTATGGTTAAATAAATTTTATTAATTTATAGAAGTACCGGATTTAGTGCACCCTGATATTGTTATAAATTTTATTACTGCCTATTTTAAGACTGCTGACAATTATTTTTTTTCACGTATGAGTTATCAAGGGACCGGCCGACAATTTTCTTCGGTTATTTATGTATTTATTACAGAGCGCAGTGTACGATATACGGTCCAAAAATGTAGATCTTATTTATAGCAAATATGGGGGCGAGCGCCATTGTTACGGAGACTAGATCTGCGTAGTAATTATGCGTGCCCCGTACACGACCGCCACCGAGAGCACACGATGGGGGGTTTTGTGGTGGGGACGGAGTCACCCACCCCTACCCCCTCCCCTCCCCTCTCCTCCCCCTTCATGCCAATGCGCGTCAACCACCCCTACCCCCCTGTCAGCGGGCAGACGATCGCCAGTGGTCAGACGATGCGCTGTCCACTGTTTCGTCGCAGACGCTCTGACCTTCCGCCAGCCTAATAAGAGGATCGACCACTGCGTGTTATGCAGTCGCTTTGTGATCCGGCCGTCTTAAGCAGCGGGAGACGAGCTCGTCCTTTCTCCAAACGAATCTCCTCAGTCGAAGTCAACGGGTTGGTGGAGCCGGGGAAGAATAGCAGCGTAAACCGCTGCCGCGCTCCGTCTGTCGCGCTTGCATGGATTACGCGCGCTCGGTAAATATGGTTAATAGAGGCTCATACAAGCGGCAACAATGCTGTTTTAGCGGCTAAAGTGTTGGGGGCAGGCACGGATGCGCCGTCGCATCATAACAAGTAGCATTCAGCGGCACAATGCGCGCGACTCCTCCTCATCAGTATCGGTATCACTCTGCCTTGCATCGCTCGACAAAGCAACCTGGTGAGAGGGTCTGTTTCCCGCTCCGCGCGCCGACAGAGGCGCGTCGGCGCACTGTCTGACACTACCTTACACGCGGCTGAATTGGTCGCTTCCCTCCCACTATTGCCATCGCGGGAGCTGTCTGACACCGTCCGATAAGGGAGTGGATTACCCACGCCCTCCCACTTACGACTCGCTGAATGCGTGTCTCCCGCGATAGGTCCCTCGGCTAATGTAGATGCGGTGCCTACACTGTGCCTCGCCGATTAGCGTAATGATGTGATAATTGTGCATAATTGTTCAACGCCTAGTTTCACAGAGAAGAGTGAATGTCGCTGTAATTCCACAAAACAGTCGCAAGAGCGTGAATAGCACGGCGAAAAATCAGCGAAAACAATTCAGTTGTTGTAGGAGCGTATATAGCGCGGGGCGTGCGGCTGACGGCACCAGCGGGTGTGCACACACACGGCGCCATTTACACATTATGCGACGAATTCAGATTGGCTACGATTGAGACTACGGCTGTGAGAAAGACTAGATTTATTTCGAGATGTTTCCACATACAGCCGTTTCTCTTTTTGTAGCACGGTGCAACACTGCACGTCTGCGAATGTTTCTCAGTTTGACAGTGGTTATTAGAAATAGTGGGACCTGGTCTCTCTCGTGTGCTGATTGTAACCACTAGCTGCGAGCTATACACCCGAGCGAGGCGCGAGTAAAATAAATTATATTTTCAGTCTAAATTTATTTCTGCGAATCATACGACTCCTAGACAGTTGACAAAGCGCTGTTATTCGCTTATAACAGTGCAGTGCACCGAGTGTTAGAGTTCGTCAATAGAACATTGATCGTGCCTCGTTGGCTCGCGTGCGTGGAGTCTCACATCCCCGCTTGCACTTGAACGCACAAATCTATTCTGCAGGCGATTTATACAACTCCGTCCTCGCTGTATATACGCGTAAGCGCTGCAACAATTCCTGTGTACGTGTTCACGCGCCGTGTGTAGGGATGGGCGTTGTATTTCTGTCTCGATCATCGCTTGTATCTCATCGTTTGCAAATGCTTAAACGCACATATAAATGTTTTGAAATCGATTGCGGTATTTGCAGGCGGTTCTACATGCTTGCCTCTCACACGAGTGTAATAGAATGAGAATTTTTTTCCTATTAATTCTACACAGACTTGATTCGTGTTAAATATGTTCTCTGAGTGTAAAGGCCTCTGCCCTACAGACTAATTTCTTAAGAGCCGCTCTCTGAGGACTTCGTGTAAAAGCAAAAGAATTTCATGAAAGATAAACGTATAAGAGTATTGTATTATCCTATGCTTATTGCTCCATGCATAAATAATGCGACGCGATCAAAAACAACATTTTATAATACCATTAGCACACGGCTAGGTGCAATATCGCTCGTGCGGTTCAACCGCAGGATTTTGACTAGCGTGAAGAAATCATGTCCGAGGCAACATAAACAAAAATCAACACAGCGTCTGATTTTGATAACTGTACAAATGTATATTATTAAGGTTCATACTTATTAACACGCAATACGTATGTACAATATGGGCATATTCATTGACGACAATCAGTTAATAATAATAATGATAATAATATTAATAATAATATCATAACATAAGCACATCTTCATGATTTATGGCATGCACAGGCGAGTTGAAAAGTGATTGCAAATATTCACACGGTTTGGGTCACGTGACGCACTAAACGCGTCTACAAGCCAATAAGAAATTGCCACGTTTCAATCACTCAGAAGCTCAATGCAAATTCAAATTTCGTTTTCAATGAAAAGCCTGTTGGCTGTTTCCGCATCTAAACATCTTAAATAAATACTCTCGTGCCAAAAACATCTAATATAATGTTTTTTAGCAAGTGTAGATTTCGTCGTTAGTTTTTTGTACCAAAAACAGCCACCAGGGTGCAGATTCTAACATCGACATAATATAAAATACTGACTCGTTTTGATTTGGTTCAGATCAAGCCCTATGTTTCACGGTTGTAACTGGCAACCTTCGTCGTACGTTATTAAACTGCACGACTAAGCGTCATGCCTGTACAAGCCGGTGAACATTGTTTTTGATTTCGTCGTGTAATCTTAATACGCGTAAAGGTTCGGAGCTTGTGAACCTCCCCCAAGGGCACGAATCAAAACGTTTTTTTGGGAGAAAAAATTCTTCTGCTTCACACAATGACCCATTATGCAATGAAGCATAATTATTAGACATAGTTTACAAAATGACATACCGAGAAAAACGGCAATGACAATGTATACACTGTACCACCATCAGGGTAAGTTACGTAGAGACAACACTAGATAATATACGTCCGTCATGCTGGCTGCATGCACACATGGAAACAGGCCTATAACTATGTTCCGAATATTGATACGGATACTGTGAGGTTATTGACGCGAACACTGCATATAAGATTTTGATTGTTTTTCACATTCTATTACCGGAACCCAATGTACTGAAGACTATAGAATTGTTACCCCATATAACACGTTCTCTTGTACGATACCGGATATCTTTAATAAAAACGGGTGGTTTTGCACTAAAGCTAAAGCAACGGTTTTATAACAAGTCGAATTAATAAAAACGTCGCACGATTTGCTTTCAGCCGGTAAATTTTTTGGTTCATGCTGGTCAATCTTCGTTCTCGCTTATCGCGCAAACACGCACACGCACACGCACGCGCACGCACGCACAATGCGCGTACGCACACACACATATATCAATTTCTCCATGAACACACGCACACACACGCACACGCACACGTACACACACACACGCACACGCACGCACGCACACACACACACACACACACACACACACACACACACACACACACACACACACACACACATACACACACAT
>NW_014577220.1:308095-310828 GCF_000485595.1 Priapulus caudatus | reverse complement strand
ACACACACACGACACACGCACACGACACGACACACACACACACACACACACACACACACACACACACACACACACACACACACACACACATACACACACATTTACAACCTACGGCGAGAGTACGGGATCGAGCGTCGGATCCGGACTACTACATGGCGAACTCGAGAGAGGAGAGTCCCGGCCGTGATGCATGAGAAGGGCATCGGTCGATCCGTCCACGGGACGACTGATCGTCGCGCTACCGCCACTACTACTGCTGCTACTGCGCTGCTGCTGCTGTTGCATTCTGCAAGAATCAGAAGTAATGCGGAAATCAGTCGGTGGGACACACAGAGTGCGCTGTAACGAAATCAACATTAGAGTACTAAGTCACTATCACGACTACCATCTGTGTACGAAACCCGAACTATCACCTCGATCCATCTATTGTCGCGCATTTTCTATGTACGCGTATGTTACTCTCCGCGCGGTCGGTTTTTTCTATTCCTTGTCTGTATTTCGTAAAAATATCTTCAGATCAACATCGTGTTTTGAATGTCAGACTAATCCCCACACAGTAGCGTTATCTCTCGACTACCGTGTAGCCGCACCACTCAGTGTATTGTGTGTACATGTGTGTGTGTGTGTGTGTGTGTGTGTGTGTGTGTGTGCCTGTGTGTGTGTGTGCGCCGTGCATCCGTGTCTTCGGCCCCTTACAACCGCCTTATCTTGTGTCCACCGCATTTAAGACGTATTATGCGCACGTTAGTGAAACCGTACAAAGCTCCCCGCAGATAACGCGCGGCATCCCGTATGCATGCTCCGACAGAAGGATACACAGCGTGGCTCTGTGTAGGCCCCGAGACACACAATGCGACGGACCCCGACGCATATCACCCGGGTTCTAATCAGCGAAGGAACGCGAGAATACTTGAATTTAAACGAGTGCGTTTTGCATGTCGTTTCCCCGGCTGTGATCTGTGGGCGGGGCGTATCGCGTAACGCAATACGTACGCGCCAGCGAGACGGACAGCTAGTTTTTCTTGCCCAATAATTCGCTAGCCTGCGCTGCGCGCGTGGGAAACACATTATGATGGGTGGAATAGATTCGGAACGCAGTGGCCAGCTTTAGGCGTGCGTGGACGTTATGCAAAGAGACGGAGGACGATTGATGCATCGACTATTTCACCCGACACCTGAATAATGAATATGACCGATTTATATGCGACAATTATTACGCTATTATATATGTATATGTATAATTGCTGGTCATAGTAGATCTAATTCTTGTATTACTTAATGCATCTTCTTCTGCTCCTTCTCCCCCTCCTCCTACTCCCCTCAAATTCATCACGCCTTTCTTCATCGTTGCCCTTGCACTCGTTCTCTTCGCCCATCCTCGTCCTCCTTGTCATTGTTCTCTTCTTCCTTTTTCTTCTTCCCCACCTCTTCTTGATCGCCCTATTTGTGCTTCTCCTCCTATTCCTCTGTCACGGCCACTCTAGGTACTTAAAGCATTACGCTTACAGTTTTCGTATACACACTGCGTCATAGAAATTTTCCACGTCCGCATCATAACGGATTCCTGTAGAACTTTGGCCGTCAATTCTAGCGGCGTCACTCACGGCTATTTTTTCGAGCGTAATTTTTAATTAGCATTCAGTTTCAAATCCATTACCGTGCCTATCGATTGCATAAAAGCAATATTATATACAGCGCCTTATAATCAGGTCGGTTCTGCGGTGCGACACTGTGGCACGAATGCAAGGCTCCATAATCAGCCAGCGTGAGTTAGCGACGCATGGCGTCCGGTGTGCGTGCAACCCCATGCACCGCACCCGAGCGCCGTATCAGCCGTGCATTCTCTGCCGCCGCTAATCGATGCGAATTGCATTGTTTATACTCCACCCCGTGTCAACGATACGGTTGAAATAAATTTGCCACTATTAATTTCGTAATAGTCCCCGTAATTTACGGAGTGTATAAAATCATCGCGCGGGCGCACGGCACAATGAAAATGGGATGCGGGGCACCCCCGTCACCGTTACGGAAGAATACGTGGCGCTTGCAAGCGATGAATGCGATCATCTTACCGTGTTGAATAAAATTGATTTTGTACTTAACCCAACGGAATGGATTGCGGTATTAAATTCGCTAATAATTGTTTTCCAGCGAAACACCGGCGCGTCACTGGACGATGGGAAATGAGATGTGATAGGCAATGAATAATGGATCACGCTTCAGTGCGCGTGAGCGCTGTTCGCATGCGACGATTTCAGCGTCACGGCTGTAAGCAATACTACGCGTGCCGGCCAAGCCGAGCGAGCCTGTCATTGTCTGTTTTTTCCTCAATATTTGATCTTCCGGGCTAGAGAGCAAGCCTTTATTTAACAGGGGCAGCTTCGCATCGCTGTGGAATCCCTCCCTTCAACGACGACAGCACGAACGCACACGGCAGGTATATAATCAATGATTTAATAAATCGGGCGGAAAATATAACATGCAATACGTTGCTGCAAAGATTGCTGCTGCAGTCGCCGTCGACGTTAACAGGCGTAATACATGGACATCGCCGGATTAAAAACTGGCAAGAGGCGGGTTCTATACGTGGAGTAATTGCGTGAGAACGCTGGTGATAGCGAGAAGGTGCGGGGCAATATCCTCCCTCTCATGAGTTACTTACTGTACTGTTCCGACATTTTTTATACGATTATATATATATATATACATATATATATATATATGTGTGTGTGT
>NW_014577220.1:306030-308085 GCF_000485595.1 Priapulus caudatus | reverse complement strand
GCGCGTGTGTGTGATTGGATGCACGTATATTATTAGCCTCGTATTGTGCGGCGGTAAAACCATAATTAAGGTATGTTATAATATTATTTAATACATATAACTATTACTACATGCCGTTACTATGGCTTATTAGTAATATTCATTTGACGATGTCTGCAAACAGCATGCATAATGTGCTATTGTCATTATTACTAAGAAAATCATCGCATATATTTTTATTGTATTTTTGTATTAGTTCGGTTGTATATTACCTTTTCGTTTATGCGAATACATAAAATATTATTTTTCCTTGTAAAAAAGAGACATTTTATACGTCTTTTCCGCGCCGGCCAATTCCTATTGTGACGGCTTAATATTTACGCACGCCCCTTTTTTGCAAATTAGCTTATACGCGCAATGAACGTCAAGGCAGTTTCCAAACAATTTTCCCGCAATTTGCCTCATATTTCGCATGCTCACGCATTTATCAATACGCGACAATTAGGACATTCACGTTACCGTTAACGAGTTACGCTACGATGACTGTCACGTTAACGCCCCCATATATATATATATATATATATATATATATATATATATATATATATATATATATAGGCGGTGGGGGCAAATACAGGTCTCACCGCAGTTGTAGTACTGTCTGTCAGCAGGCATTGCGCGGGGGGAGGGAGGGAGGGAGGTTTGTGTGACATCAGGATTCTCTGCATGTACAGGGAATTTCACGCCCAACTTACTCGTCATTGCGCGCTAGCGGGGGTAGAAATATTCGGTGTATACATGCGGGTAATACGTCGTCCCGATATGCGGTCAGCAATATCGGATAACAACCGATAATATCAGCAGAATAATTGATATGATGTATTTCTATAGAGAGGTATTTTTTAATCTATAGTAGTTGAATGACGAAGATGATCAGATGTGGGTCTGTGAACATTCGCAGCGAGGATGTCAATACGCAAAGTCGCAGAATCAAGTAGTAGCCTATACATGACTCGAACTGTTTCGAACACCGTTTGTGTTTACTATGAATGAAAATTTATTGTCAGTATGTAAACTTTTGAGCAAATAAATATTTTCATCACTCTCTCTATTACAATCGTACACTACATAAACTGTATATGATGCGTCTATACACCATGGAAAAATGCACGCAGTTATAAATCTATTCCGTAATGTCCACGCGCGAGTAATAACGTCTAACCGATAAAATTCTAACATATAACGATATTCCACATTATAATACCTGCGCAAGAGTAGAAATTGCTCTCGGACGCAGCGTTTGTGTATATAGGCCCTATGTAAGTTTTCGCCGACACGCGTAGTTGCTCGGACAAAGAGCTACAAAGCTGCCAACGCAGTATCGCAGCGTCAAAATGGCGGCATGTGGTTGTTCGCTAAAGTTAGCAACAGTGCGGCTGTCGCCCGCGTTAGATAGACTGTATGCACTATTGAAGTGATGCGTAGACAGAGAGGCAATTTAAACGGGAGAGCTAGATTAATAAATCCTCTCGCATATGATGCCGACGCTACAGGGGATACTTCCCCGTGACGGTTTAATCGGCTACTTTACCGATAATCACTGATCGCCAATCGGAACTTTATGACCATGGGTTAATGTTTGCGTTTACGGTCGGAAGTACAGTTCGAGTCTCATGTAAAATAAATATTGACAATATTCCATCTGGCTCGCAGTAACATTATTCGTAAATTTTCAAAAGGAAATATGGTTTCTATTTATATCCCTGAATTTTGTGAGACTTTGTGAATTGTGTTTAATTAATCTAAATTAAATAAATAACCAAATAATTAAATAAATAAATAAATGCATAAATAAATATATATATATATATATAAATAAACGCCCACACACAAACACTTACTTGCATGCACGTTTGTGTTCTTGCATTCTTACATATTTGTCGCATACTTGTTTATGTTTATGTTGTGTTGTGTGTTGTGTGTGTGTGTGTGTGTGTGTGTGTGTGTGTGTGTGTGTGTGTGTGTGTGTGTGTGTGTGTGTGTGTGTGTGTGTGTGTAGAAGTGTTGTGGCGCGCG
>NW_014577220.1:286645-304120 GCF_000485595.1 Priapulus caudatus | reverse complement strand
GACTACAACTAACTAACTAACTACTACTACTACGTACACACTACACTACGTACTACACTACACGACTACAACTAACTAACTAACTACTACTACTACACACTACACACACACGACGACGACACACACACACACACACACACACACACACACACACACACACACACACACACACACACACACACACACACACACACACACACACACACACACACACACACACACATATATATATATATATATACATACATAAAGTACACTGTCGCTTCAGCTATTGCGTGACCATGTAATGCGTGTACGTGATTGTGCATTATATACAAGTTGTAACACCGCGTTCTGGTAATCCCTAATGTTTGACAACTTGACCGGTCGGCTGGATACAGGCCTGGCAGGGCGAGAGAGCGCGAGAGAAAGGGAGAGAATGGCGGGGTTCGATAATCGGATAAAGAAATGCCGTGCGTGGATCAGTTATATGGGGCAGGGCGCGAGAATGGACCGGGCCGGTTCCCACATCAATACACGCGCGTACACTGTGTCTTAATCTGTGCGCAGTGTATGGTGAGTGAATAAAGTTCATCGCGAGCGCGTTGTGAGTGAATGGGGTGGCGGAGCACTCGTTTCGTCGTTCTGCCCGTCTACGTGCCTCTTTCAGCCAGCAAACATGTTTACACGTGGCGTTGTTAGTTGAAGATGATGTTTTTGCTTGCGGTTACAGACGCACACTGTATACGCCTCTATGATTCGCTCACGGGCGTACAGTTAATCAAAGTTGAATATACTTGTAGCAAAGGCTATAACCTAGCCGCGTTTACATGCTACCGTGACATATATTATCGGCAACTCGTATTGTAATATAAATTGAGTTTTAACAGCACGTCGTAACTGGGTGTGTGTGTGTGTACATCGGTTTCCTGAAACGTGCCTGACCCGGCGAAACAACACAAATGTAGGCTATGTGTCAAAGCGACATGCTGATCCATTAAAACTTGATAAATATATGTCAAGGTGCATATAAATTATGCTGTTAGACTATCAGTGCATGCGAAGGGCGTAACAATTGCGTGTTATCATATTCACATACACAAGGATGTAACGGGTTCATACACAAGATAAATACAAGTTGTACGATAACGTCGTCATAGACACCGACCGCGTTCAACGGCTACGCCGTGCAAAGAAAATACTCACGATAACAAATTTCCAGTAAAGGAAACCGGAACTTAGTAATGCTACACGACAACACGCACACATCAATGTACAAGTACGAATGTGCAACGATGCAAGCGAACAGTATATCTGTTATCGCCGTATAGATACATGTAAACACGTACCTGTTTTTCGCCGCTGCTGCTCTGTCCCGTTGTCGCCTATTTTTGAACCAGTTTCCTACTTGTGTCGGCGTTAGTCCCGTGGCCTGCGCCAGCTCTCGCTTTTTGGTCGGATTCGGGTACGGATCTTGCAGGTACCATTCTCGTAACAAACCGCGAGTCCTCTCCTTAAAACAGTGCGTTTTCTGCTCGCCGTCCCAGATGGTTCGCGGCAGCGGGAACTTCTTACGAACACGATACTTGTCGACGGGCCCGAGCGGCCGCCCTCGCAGCTTCTCCGCCTCCTGGTAGTGTGACTCCAGCCACATCGCCTGCAGCTTGGTGTGCGAGTCCTTGCCGAAGCGAAAGTTTTCGAGTATGTGGTAGAGTTCTCGGAAGCTGCCGTGATGGTAGGCGACAAGCGCCCGCGCCCGCATCACCGCCTCGTTTTTGTTCAGCGACTCGCAGTTGCCGTGCGCGGCTGGTAGGGACCAGAGGAAGCGGGCTAGCCGCTCAACGTCTCCGCTCTCCTCCAGTGTCTCACACACCCTCGCTACCTGCGCCGGGGTGAAGCTGAGCGACGGGAGAGGAGCGAACATGAGTGTGGGCATCGCGGCGATGCCGGGCATGGGGAAGCCGCCGGGGGGACCGGACGTAGGGGCTGTCATCCACATCGGACTGATATCTGCATGCAATCGTCCGTCCACGGTTGGGGAATGTCGCACGCAGCAACGCGCTTCTCTCTCTCTCTCGTTTCTGTCGGAGACTCACTCTGAAGTAGGCGCGGGGCTGATCCACGGCTGTGAGCCGGCGCTGTGAGTGACGGGGTGGAGCTCGCTGGCGCACGATATGTCGGTCGTTATCGGCGCACACGCCACGACTGCCCAGCTAATAGCAACTATCACGCTTCTTAGCCGGCGACAATACGCGCGCTGATTGGTCGGCTCGCGCCTCATTATCCGGTTGCTCGGGCAACGCCGCTATTGAAAGTCAATCATAGCCGGCGAGTGGTAATTTGGCACTGAGGAGCTCTCGCACGAGCCGAGGCGGGTAGTTCATTTTCCTAGCCCCCCTCTCCAGTTCTCAACGGCCCTCGTGGCGCGACTCTCGTGTACGCACGTTTCACGCGTCGTGGGGAATGGCCGGAACGGCGTCTTCCAGAGCGCAGAATGCCTCTCATCGCGCGACTAGGCTTGAAAAGAACGAGGCGTAGATGAGAGGGAGAGAAAGAGCGAGAATATGGGAAGAAGGAACGAGAAAGAAGGGGTGAGAGAGATTAAACAAAAGACAGAGAGCGAGTGAGATAGAGAGGGAGGGGGACAGCGAGAGAGAAAACGAAGAAAAGTACGAGATAGGTAAACAGAGAGGTTGGAGATACACATAGAGAAGGGGTATTGGAGAGGTAAATGAGATAACGAAAGAGAGAGAGAGAGAGAGAGAGAGAGATCCCGAAAGTTTTACCCGCCAGCGAAATCCTAGCAATCTGGATTTTAAATCAACACACTTGGAATAACAGCAGCAGCGTAACAGTGACTGCATTGTGTCAACAGGCGGCACGAACAGCCCCACCGTAACTTTGCCGCGCTTATTGTATCGCTCGCAGACGTATGCATCCCGATATCCATCTCCGCGCATTGCCGGAGCTATAGCCCAGGCCTGTCGCCTCTACCCGCCTCGAACTTCGTTATTACCCGGACGAGCGCATTCCAACCAAAGTGGTTATCAAAACAAATACACTGCGATAATACATTGTCCGTATTATCGTCCTAGCTAACCGGCGTGCCACTTGACAAAATAGAGCCGGGCGTAAGTCCAATCACTGCGCGGATTGTTGAAGCGGTGCTCGGGCGTGTTGTTACAAGCGCTCGCCCACAGCTGATACAATTATTGTATATCCTACGAATTATAATTACCAGGTGTGCAGAATTAGGGTAGTACGGGAATTTGTAAAGTAGTTTGCGCGTCGGTAGACTGTTGGTGGATTTCAGTCGGTTATTATATAGAGGCGATATAGTCGCTGTATCAGCGCTCATAAAAAAAGCTGTTATTTGCTTATTACATCTATACATCTATATATACAAAGATACGATGTGTAGTTTAGAAATCAGATAGTACATGTACTGTATGTACTGTGCGGGGGTGTCAACAAAAAAGCGTAATTCTGCGTACACGGAAATAAATAACTCTGCGTTACAGAATGTTCTGGGAGTGAAGTTCATCGCCTAAATTTATGCACGTAAAGCATATTTCACTTGACAAATAGAACAAGTTAAATATCAACACGAAAGATAGTATGTGTGAATACATAGTTCTCGGTTTGGTGCATGTTTGTGCATGTGTATGTGTGTGTGTGTGGGCGCGCGTGTGTGTGTGTGTGTGTGTGTGTGTGTGTGTGTGTGTGTGTGTGTGTGTGTGTGTGTGTGTGCGCGTGTGTGTGTGTGTGTGTGTGTGGTGTGGTGTGTGTGCGTGCGTGCGTGCGTGCGTGCGTGCGCGCGTGTATGTATGTGTGTACGCGCGCGTGTGTGCGTCTGCGCGCGCGTGTATGCGTCTGCGCGCGCATGCACGCATACGTCTACGTTCACTTTATTTCTACTCGTTCGACGAGCAGCGCTGTAAAATGTTCATGCACGCGGTGCACGCCCATTCAACTGCAGTGGCGTGTTTGCGACCGGCTGGCAGCTAGGCTATTGTGCCCGCGTAATAATGGACGCCGACTCCTCTCACGTATACGGCCTATCTTATAACAGTTACAAGGAAAATTATAAGATATCAGTTTGCACATGATTCACGCCGATCACGCGAAGGCGGCCTGGCGTCACGGGCCTGTGGCGTTCTTACAACATGGCCACGTCAAGCTGAATACTAGTTACTCTTCCGACGTGGTGGCCGGTTACTAATCAGCGATCATAATAGTTAGTTTGTGCCAAACTGCGAGTAAAAACCGATAGATTCGCTACTTCAGTCAACTAATCGAGAGCAATAGTTTATTTATGATAGCTCGGCGGTGTTATACACAATGTTACCTTTGTGTGAAATGCAGCTCGGCGGCGAATTCGCATCCCCAGAGTTCGCGAGTAGCTGGCTGGCTATTCGTTGAGCAACCGACATGCGAATTAGCGGCGTGTGGTGTTTATGTTATTCTTCGGCCCGGGAGTATATCATAGTTTCCTGAGGCGGTACCAGTTTTGAAACAATCATCCCTGTTCATTGAGCGGTTACACTAATTTGTCTGGACAAGAACCCGATGCGGCAGCTACTTATACACCTACGTATTCACGCGTGAGATGAACACCGCTGATAGGACGTGTGACGAATCTAGTTGTTAATGTATGTTTTTCATCGTATACAACAACGTATGATATCCTCTTTAACTAGGTCAAACTGTTGCGCAATCCCACTTGACTCTATTTATGGTATTATTAAGGTGGCAATCGTTTGTTTCTTGGTTATTTTCGCATAATTTTTCTAAAACATGCGTTAAACAATCCTTCAAAAAGACAAACGGATAGATGGATACGCACACATGGGTGCATACACTCACCCAAGCACCCAACCACCCATTCAGGCACCCCCCACACACGCACACATACTCATACACGCACCAACGTACGCACGAACACACACAAACATACAGAAACACTGAGCTCACACACACATGCACGCACGCGCGTAGGCGTACATCGTATAGATTCTAACCTTGTTTTATAAATGAAATAATTTCATCCACCAATAGCATGAATATATGTGTAGCTATTACCCGCATCCTCGCGAAAGGTAACATATATGTCTGCAGCAGATAGCGCGCGCTCCACTAAATGCGCGAGCGCACAAAATACGTCTCTATTAGCATTCTGATCATGCGCCTTCCGCGCTATGTCGAAATAATTGCCAAATCGATCGTTTTAATATTTAAAGTCAACGTTGAAGTCAGCTCCCCTCCCTCACACCTGCTATGCAGCTATAGCGAAGAGATGTCAGATGCCAAACCAGATAGCAAGTTTGGCTCTTCTTGTAACAGCAGCTACCGCCTCGCCATCGCCGACTAACTCCGCCTGACAAGATCCACAATGAGAGCAAGCCCACTCAATGCTGTTCAGGTTCAAATGAAAACTGCCTCGACCCTTCAAAGCGGGCACGCTCTCAGCAATTTGATATCACAGTGCCAACACCGGTTAGTATCAGCGTAGCTCCTGCGTCGTGTTATTCTCGAATTGCTAATAGTTGATTTTACGCCAGTGAAATACCCAGCCGTACTGAGAACAAAAAAATACAAAAGCGATATCACCACGACACGGACATCCTTATCGTAGTGAAACATACACCGGTTGTAGTACACCTATATACGAAAAGCTGGATTGCAATTCAACGTGTTTAAAAAAAATGAGATTCAAAATCGGAACAAACACAACTTGATTCGCAGAAATCGCATAGCAATAAAGTAAACCCGATAAAGACTCTGCGTATCGTATATTGGACTAACGATGAAACCTCATATAGCACGACTAAACCTAATAACAACACTACGCTGCATGGGTAATCGCTCGTATAATACAGCGCTGGGAATATTAATGAAAATTGCATATATTCAATGCGATCACAACTCTCTCTCTCTCTCTCCCTCTCACTCACTCTCTCTTTCTCTATCTCCTTTTCGGTCTGTGTGTGTATGTGTCTGTGTCTGTTTCTGTCTCTCTCCCTCTCTCTCGCTTTCACTGTCTCCCTTTCTCTGCGTGTGTCTGTGTCTCTCTCTCTCTCTCTCTCTCTCTCTCTCTCCTCTAATCTATCTCTATCTATCTCTGCTCTCTCTCTCTCTCTCTCTCTCTCTCTCTCTCCTCTCTCGCTCGCTCTCTCTCTCTCTCTCTCTCTCTCTCTCTCTCTCTCTATCTCTCACTCTCCATCTCTGTCTGGTCTGTCTCTCTCTCTCTCTCTCTCTCTCTCTCTCTCTCTCTCTCTCTCTCTACTCTCTCTCTCTGTTCTTCTCTCTCTCTCTCTCTCTCTCTCTTCTCTCTCTCTCTTTCTCTCGCTCTGCCTGTCGCACACTCACTTCCCTCTCTACTGAGATGCGATGAGAACGGAATAGTCGCGCCCACTGACTCGGCTGGAGGTGGCGTCTGTGCTGCTCATGGATTGTGACCTAGTAGGGATCGTTCACACTGCACAGCGCCAGCGAGTGCAATCGCTCCCCTATCTCCCCGCGTGATTCCACGCTAATCCAGTTGCGCCGTCGGCTGCATGTCTGCATGCCTGTCGACTTGCGCACATGCCTGTCGGCTTGTGTGCCTGCCTGCATGCCTGCCTGCCTGCCTGCACGCATGCATGCATGCCTGCCTTCCTGCATGCATGCCTGCCTGCCTGCTTGCATGCCTGCCTACTTGTGTGCCTGCATGCCTGCATGCCTGTCGGCTTGTGTGCCTGCCTGCCTGCATGCATGCCTGCCTGTCTGCCCGCATGCATGCCTGCCTTCCTGCATGCATGCCTGCCTGCCTGCTTGCATGCCTGTTGGCTTGTGTGCCTGCTTGCCTGCATGCCTGTCGGCTTGTGTCCCTGCCTGCATGCTTGCCTGCCTGTCGGCATGTGTGCCTGCCTGCATGCCTGCCTGCCTGTCTGCTTGTGTGCTTTCCTGCCTGCATGCCTGCCGGATTGTGTGCTTGCATGCTTGCATGCCTGTCTGCATGCCTGCCTGTCTGCCCGCATGCATGCCTGCCTTTCTGCATGCATGCCTGCCTGTCTGCATGCCTGCCTGTCTGCCCGCATGCATGCCTGCCTTCCTGCATGCATGCCTGCCTGCTTGAATGCCTGCTTGCATGCCTGCCTGTCTGCCTGCCTGCCTGCCTGCTTGCATGCCTGCCTGCCTGCTTGCATGCCTGTTGGCTTGTGTGCCTGCCTGCCTGCATGCCTGTCGGCTTGTGTGCCTGCCAGGGCCTTGTTGTCTGGCTGGTTACTTGCCTGCCTACCTTGCTACCTGCCTGCCTGCCTGGCTACCTGCCTGCCTGTCTGCCTGCCTGCCTGTCTGCGTGCCTGCCCGGCTGCCCGGCTGCCCGGCTGCCTGCCTGCCAGGCTGCCTGCCTAGCTGCCTGACCGCATGCATATACCAGCCCGCGAGCATGTGTATAGCACCCCTGCCACGCAGTGTTCGCTGCTATAGCTCTCGCGCATCGGCTGGCCCGTAATCCCTGCCTCTCTCCGCGCTCGCGCCCGCATCTGATGCTCTCAAATGTGATTTCTTACGTGTGAAGGCACAGCGAGAGAATTGTCGCTTTGCGGCCGCATGCTGCAGCGCCTACATAGAGGCCTACTACGCACGGCCGCCGCCGTCGGCTCTGAATAATGTAACAGTGCTCGCATAGGGCTCATGTATAATGTCTGCGCTCTCCTCGAGAGATTGACAGCCATTATCGGCCGTATATGTGAATTGCACAAGCCGCCATCATCTCGCCGTTTGCTGGGGTGATACGCCCACAGGCACTTGCAGCGTTTCAATAAAAAAAATATAGTATATAAGTATATAGAGTATATATAAGTGTATACATATATAAGTGTAAATGTGCAGCGGCGTGCGTGCGGTGTACCTATATGTGTTGCGGAGGAGCATTTGAACGGCATTTACTGAAAATTATCGGCAATAATAGGCGAAACAGAGTGGAGAAACATTAAGACTTTGGTAGTAAATACATTTCGTGTTTATTTAGCGTTATTTTTGTTGTTGAAACGCTCGAAGTGCCTGTGGATACGCCCGCCGACGGTCCGCGCTAAAATCTGCCACTCGCTTTATAACGCCTGGTGGAGCTCGATTGGGAGTGTACGCGCCGACGCGAAAGTTTATTCTTTTTTTGCTTTATTTTTTATTTATTAGAAAGCTCGTTTGAAGTACGAATAGTATAGTACCACGCTGCAATAGTGCGGCATGCCCATGCCGCTGATTTAACATATAAAGCATAATGATATATGATTGGCATGAAATATTGTTTTATTATTTAAATTATTTCGTCTACTTATCAGTACCTTATTAATTTTAATACAGGTTTATCAGAAAGTATATAGCGGTTTACTATGAGTATGATCTCACATGAAATATTTATGATGGGTATAGCGATTATTAGTGGGCATAGATTTATGATGGGCATCGATGTACCCATATAGATTCCAGTAAGGATTAGGGGGTTTAGTGTATTTTAAACTAATGTCTATGTGTCCTGTTCCCTAAGCTATTAAGCGGCAATGCTTTCATGTGTTTCATGTATTTTCCAACGCAGGTATAATAATCGACTAATGCGACTCACGAGGCACCCAGAGTATGAAAACATACGAAACTCAACGTCAATTACTGACTATTGTTGAATGTTGGGTACTTGTATACATATGCGCGCGCGCGTGTGTGTGTGTGTGTGTGTGTGTGTGTGTGTGTGTGTGTGTGTGTGTGTGTGTGTGTTGTGTGTGTGTGTGTCGTGTGTGTGTGTGTGTGTGTGTGTGTGTGTGTGTGTGTGTGTGTGTGTGTGTGTGTGTGTGTGTGTGTGTGTGTGTGTGTGTGTGTGCGCGTGCGTATGTGTGTTGTCTGTCTGTCTGTCTGTCTTCCTGCCTGTCAGCCTGCCTGTCTGTCTGTCTGTTTTTGTTTGACTTTTTGTTTGTTTGTTTGTTTGTTTGTGTAATGCGGTTTCTGAATTGTCTAAATAAATCCAAAAAATTACACGAATGACTATGATCGGTTACATGTGCAGCCAAGTGAGCTCGTGTATCCTTGCTTTGCTATCTCAGAATGATGACATCAGAAGCAACGATCGAAAAAAAATACAAGGAAGTGGTCCATTAGACGTTTGCTTGCGGAGTCAGAAAGTTGACTTGCACCTGTTCGCGTATGGGAGCCTTATATGGAGTGTTTATCGTGCACAAACTCTCGTTAATTACTTAGCAAACATGTAGTGATGAAGTAGTACCTCCACTCTACGTAGCTACGCAGGAGTGACTGCCTCCGAGATATGCGCTGGCAGGCGGACACCGATATGTTTAACTACTGGTCTGTTACACGCTATATACTGATACCCCGGCTGATATCGGCGCTGGAAGATTGATGAATGCATGCATAAGCTTATCTCGCTTGATTCCTGAAGCTGTCGAGACGGTAAATAGTTTCGTCGCAGTTTTTTGAAAGATTGATCTGCTATGTTGTCGGCTTAGTGCTTTTAAGGCTCTCGAATGCTGCTATAACGACACCTTTGGTTCGAGTGTGTGGTTGCTGTTTATTCGAAAGTGAATGGTAATGGGCCTATCATAGAGGGTGATGAATTCAGTATGTGGAGGTGATCAGTAATTCCAATTTTCTTTTGCGAGCTTGCGCCGTATTTTTGATTTTGATAACTTCGAAGTAACTATGATCTTACTCGGTTTTGCACTATGTTATGTGTCTTGCACATTACAGTAGTAAGACGTTTTGCATTTTAAGTGCATAATTGTATGCATAGCTAGGCCTGCATCTCTCTAAGTAATATTGCTCTTAGACGTAAATAATATTAGCTTTCTATTCAGCCATACTGCACGGAATACATTTGTTATCAATCCGGTAACAGTGCATGTCTTTGACCCCCTGATCATGAATTAAGTGTTATTATTATACTTGACTTTATTACTATGTACCCTTTTACTTCTTAATATTAACCATGTGTATCGATATCCTTACGCGACAGAAAAGCCTCAAGCCATATTTAAACAATTATCTATATACAACAATTCTATACGCAGTAAACCACCGCGTATGCATCCATATCACGAGCTATATATAAACGAGCTAAAGGTGTTTTTCTCAACTCTTGGATGACGAGAGTGATCTGGCGCATGCAACACACGAATTCACAATTCGCTTGTTCGAGATGCATATTGCTGTATAACAACATATTAAAAATACATTAAAGACACGAGGCGAAGGCGTTCATGAAAGCGTGACTGAATTCTAGTGGAGAATAAATTATGCATTAGGAGGAGCAGTTCGGTCTGCGTGCGCACACATATGTACATGTGCGATGCAGCGCGGTTTCAAACTATGTAGAAGTGTTAATAAAGACGGATTAGCATTCCGTCGGCACTCTGGACGTCTGCGCTAGTGACGCCTTTGCCTATAAAGCGAGTGGGTAGGGTGTCACGCACATCCGCCAAATCAAGAAACACGCTGCATTACAGATATCTGTCCCAAGCTGACACGTACACACGATGCGAGCGGGCCGCTGCTGTGTGTCTCGGCTCGTGACGTACCAAGAGAGCACTCCCGCCTCCCACCTCGCTCTATCTATCCTTCTTTCTTCCTTTCTCTCTGTTGCTCTCTACCTGCTCTTTCTTTCCTTCCCCTTTCTATCTTGCTCTCCCCGCCTGTGTCTTAATTTTTCTTCCTTTCTCTGTCTCTCTTTCTCTCCGCCCTCTCTCTATCTCTCTCTCTCTCTCTCCGTTCCTTCTCCCATCCCCTTTCTCTTTTACTATATCTCCTTCTTTCTTTCTTTCTTTTTTTCTTTCTTTCTTTCTTTCTTTCTTTTTCTCTCTCGCTATCTTCTCTCGCTTAGGTCTGCTTTGTGTCTCTCGCTTGCACGTTGTCTTTCCCTCTCCCTCTCTTTCGCCCTGATCGTGCCACAGTCATATATAACCTAGGTGTCAGACGTTCAACAAGACTACACGGCTTTCAAATATTATCCTGCCATATTATAATATTATTCTTATTCATCGCCAGCAGTTGTCGTCTTTGCTTTAAAAATTGCTATGCATTCTAAGATATCGTTTATCACACGATAGCTGGGTAGCTTAAGAGGAGGGGGCATATTCGATACCATTATACGAACGATAACCCTGATGCCTCCCACACGAACGCCATGCGTTTATCGTATTTATTGCAACGCCATTTTTTAATATCTTTTAATGTACGATGCGATTTAAATTTTTCGATGATGGAGGTCTCCACTGCAAGTCCGCAATGTTCGTATAACAACCACTGGAGGAACTGAGTCCATGTGTGTGTGTGTGTGTGCGTGCGTGCGGTGTGGTGTGTGTGTGTGGTGTGTGTTGTGTGTAATGTGTGTGTGTGGTGGTGTGTGTGTGAGTGTGTGTGTGTGTGTGTGTGTGTGTGTGTATGCGTGCGTGCGTGCGTGCGTGCGTGCGTGCGTGCGTGCCTGCGTGCGCGCGCGCGTGCGTGTGTGTGTGTGTGTGTGTGTGTGTGTGTGTGTGTGTGTCTGTCGTGTCTGTCTGTATGCGTGCCCCTCGTCGTATACCTAAATATTGCTGGGCCGCATCACCCACATAGACACAGCGTTCGCCGCTGTATCAGTGGGGCATCTGTATGCAACAGATGCCCAACTCCAAATTCGTTTATCACGTCCTCGAGATGGCCCGTGACGCGCGGCATTGTGCGTGAATCGATCATCGTTGAATGGCACACTCCCCTCACAGAGCGCTTAAGAGATTTTATACACTTGCTAATAGCTGCGTCACTTCGCAATCATCTGTTGTAAAATTAGGCGACGCGTTGAACGCACTTGTCATCGCGTTTATGTGTATTGATGTGGTTTAATAAGAGAGTCAACAGAGAGCGTGGGGACAGGGCGCTAGTATGCGTGTGTATATGTTGGGTCTCCGGCGCAGCGCACAGGCGTGTGTATGGAGCGCGACTTCTGCTCGTTGGATCAACATTTACTTTGCACCGTACTCACTTCGGCGAAATGTTAAACATCGTTAAAAGGTTGTGTAATTAAATACTGGTTGTATCAACGGCGAGGTCTGAGCGCCGAGCGTTGAGGTGCTTTTCTTTCTGAGAGGCGCGTGGTTTTTACGCTGTTACGCGCTGTTACGAGCAGGGCACCAGCATAATGTCAAACCGCTTATGAGCGAAGCACTTATCGGTTGTCACATGTGTGCTATCCGAGTGTTTCATCCCCGATGAACAATGCTGATACGCGAACGAAGACGGGGTGGATAAAAAGCTACGATAGAACGAAACAAATCGCGCAGCCGTTGAAAAATACCAGCGAACGAAAGGCGGCTTAGGTAGATAAGTAAAAACCGCTGTTTCGCGATGGCTCGGACCAGGAAGAGTGTTTTTTTTTCGAAATTTAATAGATATGAAACATGAATGACTGACGCGTTTAAAAATTTACGAGAAACGGAAACGTTCACTTAATCAAAAGTAGCAAACGCTGATTGTTCAATCAACAAAGGCAGCACGTTATAGCAGATATTTTAATTTTCTAGTATACTATTGTTTGCGACTTTGTTCATCCGAGTTCTTCCCGTGAATGTTGAGATGATATATACTTGATAAGAAACATGAAATTACTTGCAGAATATTAATGAATGTCATTACGCATTGCCAGAAATACTTTCCATAAATTTTGGAGCACCATGAAGCTAATTATTTATATCGGCAACATTGCTACTTCAAATAAAAGCATGACATGGGAATTGGATACGGCTGCACGAAACGTATATATTAAAATTCTAATGACAGTTTCGTTTACCAAACCCAACGTGTTTTCATTAGAGTCGAGAGCGATGTAAACGTTGAACCTATATACAAAACTTATTGCAATATATTTTGTTTATAGGGCTTTATATATATATATATATATATATATATATACATATGTGTATGCGCGTGTGAATTACATAAATCATACGTGCTGCTACAGATAGATGAAATGCACATAAGCTGATTATCGATCAATCAACTTACTGAAAAACCGTCGCTGCCAACAACGTTGGCAAAAAAACGGAAAGATGTCACTCGCTGACCTCGGCAATTCCGATGCGAATTATCGATTATCGAACATGTTACGTCCGCCATCGGTTCGTCTCGGGCGAAACTTCACTTCAGCGCATCGAGAGAGTGATTCGCGTGTCATTATTGCAAATAAGAACGATCGCTATAACGCGTCTGCGCGCACACACTCTCGCGCATGCGCGTCACGGCGATTGGCCACGCACCCTTGTGACGGCAGCAGACGATGCTTAGCT
The DNA here is from genome assembly GCF_000485595.1 of Priapulus caudatus. Classification (NCBI taxonomy): domain Eukaryota; kingdom Metazoa; phylum Priapulida; class Priapulimorpha; order Priapulimorphida; family Priapulidae; genus Priapulus; species Priapulus caudatus. Next base: position 290,837 of record NW_014577220.1, on the reverse strand, counting down.
GGCTGGCGGGATGCAGCCAGCTCGTTCATGAAGGCTTTTAAACCAGATCCATATTTTTTCACGTGAGCACACGCGATACATTAGAGCCCAGGTTTTCGTCGCTACTCGGCCATGCATGAATTCGTGTTTGAACAGACTACAATTTCACTTAAACGAGTCATTATAAATTCGTATGAACTCAATTGTCAATATGCAAAGTCAATTTGTGATCGCCTGGCAGTCACTCGATTCTATTTATCCAGCCTACGAGAGAAAACACGCTAGAGTAGAATACACATGTTTTAGTCATCATCCGTTCATAGCCGGCCCAATGTCAACATTCCCTTATGGATTTTTGTAGCCAGATCTGTGTTCATGTAACAGATCTTCGAACGAAACCAGCGGAGGAATAACAGCAGTGAGTGTTTACCCGCTGAGCGATATCAGCCATCAAATTGATTCTGGATACTTTCGTATGGAAATGGCAGAAGCTCTCTGCGAGTATTTATTTGCGAAATACAGCCGATAGCGATCCGAGAGCGTGGAATCAGCTCGGCGCGTATTAACGGTGCAACGCTGCTTCCGGCGAAACACCGCCTGGCGAGATCTCTACGCAAATGCTAGCTGCTATACGTAGCATCGTTTCTCTACATCAAGACACGGTTTCGTATTATAGCGTCACGCGCGCAATAGGGGATTTTAACGCGACGGGTCACTTATATGCATGTTTGTGTGTTTAAACTCTCTTATCTTTTTACGGAAAACCATCGAGGCGTGCGATTCGTCGAGGAAATAGCTCGAGTTGTGTGATATCTCTTGCTAGCCGTACGCGGAACACACGGAAACTTCGTGTAAGTGCACGCGAATATTTTACGTGATGATTGCGTTGGAGATAGCAGACGACGATTCACGCGTGCGTATGCATTTAATATACGATCGTGGGATAGACTCGACCTAATAACGTGAATCAGGTTTAATGTCAAACTCGTTCACAAATTGCGCGCCTTCATCCACTCCTCTATATCGCTCCCTCTCTCTCTCTCTCTCCCTCACTATCTCTCTACTTATCTGGCTATCTGTCCCATCTCTCCTTATTCGCTTTAACTATATACTCTCTTTCCCCTCTTCCCATTTGGACATCTTTCTTCTCCAGCTTTACTCTATCTCTCTGCCCCCCGCTCGCGCGCGCGCGCGCGCTTTCTCTCTCTCTCTCTCTCTCTCTCTCTCTCTCTCTCTCTCTCTATCTATCTATCTTTCTCTTTCTCTTTCTTTCTCTCTTTCTCTCTCTCTCTCTCAGTTTCTTCCTTATTCACTCCTCATCTCTGTTTCTCTTTCTCTTTCTCTTTCTCTCTCTCTCTCTCATAGCGATTTACTTTCTCGCCCATCTCTCATTCTTCACCTACCACTCCTATAATGACGGACCTTCTCGGCCGTTGTAATTTTTGTGTTAAACTTGGAGAAATGTCACGACTATGCTAGAATTTAACTATGTATGCCAACATGTTCTTTGGACAATTAAAAAACATAGGTGACGTTTCTTACAAGTTTGACAACAGTTTAACTGCCTAGATAAAACGTAGGCATTCTGTGAATCTATGCAATCTGCGGTAAGACAAATAGGTAAAAATGTGGGCAGGGGATATAAAAGAGGCATAAAATCACAGTTATCACCCTCTTGTCCGCTCACCCTTTCGTCATAGCACCCCGAGTCCAAAACGGCGCGACCTAATGCATGACGCACGATAAGTCGCGACCCACACATTTTGTATAAATATAGCGGTATTTTTTAGTAAGAGTCAGAGTCAACTGAGTTGCGTAGACCGCACACACCTAGACAAGCAGGCACCGCTACATACGTAAAAAAACCTTTGTTTGACATTGTTTGACATTGTTTGATCGTCATTTGTATAGCTATTATTGTGCTTGTTGTTGACTGGATAATTTATTAAATGATAAAGTACAAGTTCCATTCGATATTCTCAAGTCTCTGTTTATTGTCATATATGTGGTATTTAGCGTAGCACATTAAGTGAGATTTTACAACTCATACGCCGTAGTGATTACATACAGCAAGCCTCAGGGATTAGCTATACTCCCAGCAATAAGACGCACCTGGCCGCCTACTTAAGATTGTGCCTATATTGTATCGAGCTCTTCGACGCGCTCTCGCGTCACTTCAATTTATCATAAACGTTTTGCTATCTTAACTGGATGCGAACGTCATTTTCGCCGAGGATCTGCAGATGTTCCAGCTGTTCACTTATTCAATGAGAACCTGTTGGTACGAATTGTCGCACGGTGGATTTATTACGATTTATTAATTAATTGATTAATTATTTACTCAGCGATGCTGAGCTCTGCCCTACTTCTTGGCTTTACAGAACGTGTACCATAACTGTTACGGATCGGATTTTGAGGAGAAGATGGGCAATAAAATAGTGTTATGTAACACCATACTACTGTAACGACATGGGCGCATTACAATCTCGTATTGGGCATCGAGGCAGAAGAGCTGGGGGCCCACGAAGAGCCTCAGAAGGACCTGCTCGCGTGCATGTAGCCTGGCCGATTTCTATGCGGCGTCAGCCAGCGTAAAGGCGGTTCAGATTTACAACGAGGCAATCAATGTATCACTAGGTCACCGATTCCGCGATGCATTCGCGCACGCAAACGCGTGTGCACGCGCGTGTACGTGCCGACGTGCGTGCGTGCGTGCGTGCGTGCGTGCGAGTGTGCATGCACAAGTGCGATCAACATCAGCGGACGACAGTGATTGGCTGGCCGTGCGCTAACGTCACGTGGGTAATCTACGGGCGAAGTGCGGCATCAACTCAGTGGTGAGGCCGCAGTGCGACAATATTTACTCGAGCAATTCCTGCTTCGACGCCCGTTATCAGTCGATTGCAGACGATACCCGTTGATGTAGTAAATGTTGTCCTTCATTTCAGCTCGCTCTCTCATCACGGCGTAATTCTATTGCCACTGTAATATCGAGCCCGACTAGAAGCAGCAGCAGCGCGGGCGCGTCCGTTGCCGGCCTTACTAATAGCAGCTCGTCTAATTAAAGTTTACCTAAATGCCCTTAATGTTGACTATTACCGTATCAATTTGTAACAGTCGATGTCCTTGTAGCAAATACCCGAGCAAATGACCATTTCGATTACGGGCCGTGTCCGATACATGGGTAAGCAAACACGACCCCCGACGCCATGTTCTGTCCGAGTGCAGATAGAGGATCCGGCTTAAGTAGAGCGCCAGTGCAGGCGGACGAGACGAGGGGAGTCGTCAGGAAACGTATAGGAAATATACGTTGTATTATTCATTGCCTAAATTATGCATTGGAATAGTGATGGGTATATAGTGGTGGCGGATATACGCGAAGACTGTGCGTAGGTTCATTGGTAGTGGAGATCATTATAGTATATATGTACACATAGGAGGTCTGTTCAACTGTGAACGAGCGTGGTTTGGATAGGTAATGCGCTGCACACGTACTCACGCACGCACACACACACACACACACACACACACACACACACACACACACACACACAGTCGTAAACCGAGTGGGAGACTGGACTGTTGAATTAAGCCATGCAGGAAAATGGCGAGCCGATTGATTCCGCGAGCAATACGGTTGACAGCCAACATTATACAGATCGACAGCTTGCCTGCATAGAGAATGAGCCGCGCCAATTACATAAACTTCCTTTACATGCATGATGCGGCGTCTCAGAATGAGAAAGCAAGGGTTTGCTGTTTTCAGGCATATTGGTATCGAGGACATAAATGGTTGCTCTTTGGCTGTTCCGAGAATTGCTCATTTTCGGTTGCGTGTTAAGATGATTTTATTTCATTAAATAATTAAAGAGGGACGGCATTGCTGTTCATATATATATATATATATATATATATATATATATATAATATATAATATATGCGAAGAGAATATAATGCAAGGTTTAAAATTTAATCATGGATACATTTTGAGAAACGAAATTGTCGACCTTTAATAATGTGTGCACTGTGATCAAAGACAATAAGTCGAAAATGTAGTTCTTTGAAATAATTATACATCAGTGGCATACTTGCTTCATGTTGTAAATATCTTATAATTTGGCACAGCAAGGAGTCATTCACGCATCATTTCTTTTTATTCTAACTGACTCCTATATATATATATATATATATATATTCATATTATATAATCTAC
>NW_014577220.1:277558-286635 GCF_000485595.1 Priapulus caudatus | reverse complement strand
CCCACACACACTACCACACACCACACAACACACGACACACACCACACACACACAACACACACACACAGCACACACAGCACACACACCCACACACACACCACCACACACACCACACACACACACACAGCACACACACACACACACACAGCCACACACACCACACACACACACACGCCACACACGCCACACACGCACAACGCGCACACGCCACAACACATACACACACACAACACACCCACACACCACACACACACACACAACACACACACAGCGTCAACCGAGTAGCGCGTCTGACCGGTAGGTCACGCTTTCAACGAGAAAGCTTCAAAATTATAGCACATCTAGAATGATCAAATATAGATGGCCTTTAGATTTTAGCCGTAGTACGTGCGAGTGATATATACATTACTGTCACAGAGTCTCGAGAGTGGCCGTAGGCAATCCAGGAGAGCATCGAATATCATGTAAAACGCGGAAGAATGAAGTCAGGCCGACATCTACCCTAGTAGTATACGTGCAGTACATTAGCGCACCGTAAGCGCCGACCGAGCCGCAAGCGGCATCGACAAGCAAATAGGAAGTCCCAAATTGGATGGGATGTAGTGATTAACGTCGTAACCGAGTGAGACTGGACTGTTGAATTAAGCGCATGCAGAATGGCGAGCGATTGATTCCCTGAGCAATTACGGTTGACAGCCAACAGTTATACAGGTCGACAGCTTGCCTGCATAGGAATGCCGCCAATATACATAACTCTTTACAATGCATGATGCGCGCGTCTCAGAATGAGAACAAGGGTTTGCTGTTTTCAGGCATATTGGTATCGAGGCATAAATGGTGCTCTTTGGCTGTTCCGAAGAATGCTCATTTTCGGTTGCGTGTTAAGATGATTTTATTTCATAAATAATTAAAGAGGGACGGCATTGCGTGTCATATATATATATATATATATATATATATGATATATATAATATATACTAATATATGCGCGAAGAGATTATAATGCAAGGTTTAAAATTTTAGATCATGGATACTATTTTGAAAACGAAATTTGTCCGACCCTTTAAATAAATGTGTGCACTGTGACAAGACAATAAGTCGAAAATGTAGTTCTTTTGAAAATAATTATATCATCTAAGTGCATACTGCTTGCATGTGTGTAAAATATCTTATAATTTTGCCAGCGAGGAGTCATTACGACATCATTTCTTTTTATTCTACTGCTCCTATATATAATATATATATATATATATTATATCATATTATATATCATAGCTGTTATATATTTATATACAATTACCAGGGCCCAGCGTGAGCCTCTTGCTCTTCGCTATATTGTCATATTCTCAGGTATAACACATAGCACATTAGCGGCGATCTCTTAAATAGTAGTATATAAAGTTTTAGAGTACGACGGCATCCCTGTGCGGCACGGTGCCTCTATAAGGCTGTCATTCTTTGTGCGTCGTGTGAATTGGCTCAATATAAGCGGGAACGATTTGAGTCCCCGTAGGTCAAGCCAGCGCACTGCCGACTGATACGATCGATCCCCAGTTGAAGACCCTTCAAAAGCTAACAAGAGAAATATCTAACCTGTAAGGTAATCCGCAAGTCGGCCAACACCGCAAGTCGGCTCGCTTCCCACCGCTGCCTCGGTGGACTCTGTATACCGCGCTACGTCGCCAGACAAGCGCTGCCGCTGCACCGAGTATAGCTTGCCTCTAGCAGATATTAGCAGATTTGCACTGACAACAACTAGCTGCTAAGAAACTGAGCCGCCCGTACGTCCGTCGAGTAGGCGCTTACTGGAACGCGAGAGGCAAGGCTAGACTTATCGCAATACGGCCGTATCAGGCCGCGTGAAAAGAAGTTGTATCAATGTAATTCGTGAGGGGGCGGATGGCCGATATCGGAATGGCGTATTGGTAACCCGAGTAGTTACCAAACACCGATTAGTTTGGCAGTGGCTTCTTTTCTGAGTGACGATCGGCAGTGTCCCTTTGAAGTGTCAGCAATCTATACTCACCATCAGATATTCTCATCGGCAAGGGTCATCTAAGGATACAAGAATATGAGGGGACGCGCGGTGATAACATTCGTCCTGGAATCTTCTGAAATATCTGAGACTGAAAAACAGCGTAGTCTTTTTTAAAACTCTTCGTGTAAAAACATCTGGGATATCACGAGATAGAAAAATGCGAGTAATGGTTTAATTGGAATATTTCTCGGAAACTGCGAATAACTTGGATCAATAATAAATAAAGAAGCCTTGAAGTCGGTCTTTGCCTGGAATCTTCTAAGAAAATCGCGATAATGCGAGAGACGACTCAGGAATTTTTTCTCTATAATCGTCTGAGCGCATCTTGACGATACAAAAGAGCGCTACAGGAAGCGTCTTGGTATGGAATCCTTAGGGTATTGAGACTGCGAGAAAAATCAGTACAGCATGATCTCCAGAGTAGCCGTTGACTCGCGCTCTTATAGTGCATTGAATAGCTGCGCTCGGTCACACGCACCTCCTTGAGGACAGACAGTAATCATCCGTTGACGCAATGCTCGAGTCAAACCCCGTCGGTGGATTTCTCATCCTTGCACATGTTCATTCACAATCCACTGCGCGCCCCGCGCTAGCACTCAAAATAGCGGCGCCGCTATTAACGTCGGTAAATAAGTTGCGCACAATTTCTCTCTCGCCGATAATCAAGCGCCGAGAGACCGCGAGGGCGACCGCTTATTTTATAATGCCGATACAGTACACAAAGTATCGCCGGAATTATCACCGGACCCGTAAAGTAACTGTCATCGGAGCCCCTGCGGCTGCGGGAAAGTTATGGGATCGTAATTATTGTTCACGAAGAGAACCGCTAGGGAAAATGATGAAGAAGGGCCTCTATTAGGCGCTTATAATTAGTATATAGTGATTCGGCAGGGCCAATAGAACGGCTCTGGTGGACTATAGCTAGGCGTTTCCTTAACTGCCAGGGCACTGCTGGATGTACATGCCGGAGGAGGTTCATGATCAATATATATATATATCGCTCGGCACTAATCAACAATCTATAGCAACGTAAGCCTAATGATGCCATATCTATAGTGAGATTGGTTACTGGATAGCTCCCCCCCCCGCCCCTCTCTCTCTCTCGTGTCTCTCTCTCTCTCTCTCTCTCTCTCTACTCTCCTACTTCTGTGTCTGTGCTGTCTCTTTCGCCCCCTCCGCGCGGCCGCTCTCTCTCTCTTGCCTCTCTCTTGCCTCTATATATATTATATATATACTAATTATATATATAATATATATGTGTATATATATATTATATATATATAATATATCGACTATCTATATATATATATATGCTGTTATATATTTATATACAATTATCAGGGCCAGCGTGAGCTCTTGCTTTCGCTATATTCTCTATATTCTCAGGTTAAACACATAGCACATACGGCGATCTAGTTAAATAGTATATAGTAGTTTATAGTAGCGACGGCATCCCTGTGCGGCACGGTGCCTCTATAGGCTGTCATATCTTGTGCTGTCATGTTTGATTTGGCTCAGATATAAGCGTGGACGATTGATTCCCCCTAGGTCTAAGCAGCGCACTGCCGAACTGATACGATCGATCCCCAGTGAAACCCTTCAAAAGCTAACAGAGAAATTATCTAACTGTAAGGTATCCGCAAGTCGGCCAGACCGCAGGTGGCTCGCTTCCCACCGCTGGCCTCGGTGGACTCTGTAATACCCGCCTACGTCGCCAGAAAGCGCTGCCGCTGCACGAGTATAGCTCCTCTAGCAGAATATTAGCAGATTTGCACTGACAACAACTAGCTGCTAGAAACTGAGCCGCCGTACGTCGTCAGTAGGGCTTACTGGAGACGCGAGAGGCAAGGCTAGACTTATCGGAATACGGCGTATCAGGCGCGTGAAAAGAAGTTGTATCAATGTAATTCGTGGAGGGCGGCCGATGGCGATATCGGTAATGGCGTATTGGTAACCCGAGGTAGTTACAAACACCGATTAGTTTGGCGGGCTTCTTTTCTCGAAAGTGACGATCGCAGTGCCTTTGAAGTGTGAAGAATCTATACACACAGATATTCTCTCGCAAGGGGTCATCTAGGATCACAAGAATATGAGGGGACCTGCGGTGATACATCGTCTGGAATCTTCTTGAATATCTTGAGACTGAAAAACAGCGTAGTCTTTATTAAACTCTTCGTGTAAAAACATCTGGGATATCACGAGAATGAAAAAAGCGTTTAATTGAATATTTCTCGGAAAACTGCGATAACTTGGATCATAAAATAAAGAAGCCTTGAAGCCAGGTCTTTGCCTGGAATCTTCTAGAAAATCCCGATAATGCGAGAGGACATCAGGAGATTTTTCATCTATAATCGTCTGGCGCATCTTGACGATATCAAAGGCTACAGGAAGCTCTTGGTATGGAATCCTTAGGGGTATCTTGAGACTGCGAGAAAAATTCAGTACATGAGATTCTCCAAGTAGCCGTACGACTCGCGCTCTTATAGTGCATTGATAGCTGCGCTCGGTCACGCACCCTCCTTGAGGACAGACAGTAATCATCCGTTGACCAATGCTCGATATCAAACCCCGTCGGTGGATTTCTCATACTTGACATGTTCAATTACACACATCCCCCCGCGCGCCCCGCGCTAGCCTCAAATAGCGCGCCCGGCTATTAACGTCGGTAAATAAGTTGGCGCACAATTTCTTCTCTCGCCGATAATCAAGCGCCGAGAGACCGCGAGGCGACCGCTTAATTTTATAATGCCGATACAGTACACAAGTATCGGCGCGGAATTATCACCGGACCCGTATAAACTGTTCATGGAGCCCCTGGCTCGGGGAAAGTTATGGGATCGTAATTATTTGTTCACAGGAAGAGACCGCTAGGGAAATATGATGAGGAAGAGGCCCTATTAGGCGCTTATATTAGTATTATGTGATTCGCAGGGGCCAATAGAACGGCTCTGGTGGACTATAGCTAGGCGTTTCCTTAGCTGCCAGGCACTGCTGGGATGTACATGCCGAGGCAGGTCATTGATCATATATATATATATCGCTCGCACTATCACAATCTATAGCAACGTAAGCCTAATGATCGCATACTATAGTGAGATTGATTACTGGGATAGCTCCCCCCCCCTCTCTCTCTCTCGTTCTCTCTCTCTCTCTCTCTCTCTCTCTCTCTCTCTCTCTCTCTGTGTCTGTCTGTCTCTTGTCTCGCACTGCTCTCGTTCTCATCTCGCTCTCTCTCTCTCTCGTCTCTCTATATATATATATAGTATCATACTATATATATATATTGTGTATATATATATTTATTTATATATATATATATATCGAATCTATTGCTAGCTAGCCTATTCTATCTAATCTAGTTATCAATCTATCCATGCCATACTATTATCCATCTATCCATCATCGAATCATTTGATCTATTTATTCATTCATTTCATTCATGGCATCCATCCATCCATCATCCATGCCATCCCATCCCATGACCATGCGGCCTATCGCATCGCATCCTCCATATCCATCAGACATCTCTATCCATCCAGTCATCCATCATAATCCATCCATGCCATTCATACATCATCCATCATACATCCATCCATCCTCCATCCAGTTCCATCCTCCATCCATGCCCGTCATGCCATCGCCATCCCTCATCCCGTCGCACTCCATCATGCATTCTGTCATTCGATTCATTCATTCATTTATCTATTCCTGGCCATCATCCATCCATCATAGCCATCCATCATGCCATCCATTCCATACATCCATCATCCATGCCATGCCATCCCATCCATCAACATGGCCATCCATCCATCATGCATCATGACCATCATCATGCCATAAGCCTCCATCTATCCATCCATCCATCATCCATCCATCCATCCATGCTCCATCATCATACCATCCATGCCATCGTATCATCCATCATCCTCTTTGCATCCTATGCTCCATAGGACCATCAATCCATCATGCATCCATGTCCTCATCCATGCCATTCTCTACCATCCACTCCATCCATCGATCATCCATCCATCGCCATCCACTCCATCATCCTATCCATCCTCCATCATCCATCCCATCCATCCATCATCCGCGATCCATCCATTCCATCATCCATCCTCCAGGTCCATCATGCCATCATCAGCATGCATCCATGGCCTTCCATCCTCCTACGCATCATTCCATGACCATCCAATCCATCATGCGATCCATCCTCATCCGTGCCATGCATCCGAATGCCATGAACATGCCATCCATACCATTGACCCATCATCATCCATCACCCATCGCATGGGCCATCATTCATCCATCTAATCCATCCATCCATCCATCTCCATCTATCTAACCATCCATCCATTCCATCCATCCATCCATCCATCCATCCCATCCATCCTCCATCCATCCATCCATCCATTCATCATCTTCCATCCATCCATCCATCCATCATCCACATCATCGCATCCATCCATCCTCAGTCCATCATACCATCATGCCATCCATCACATCCACCTGTCGTGCCATCCATCCATCATCCATCCATCATCATTAGCACATCATACCATGCCATCCATCCGATCATCCATTCTCCCCATCCGATCCATCTCATCCATCATCCAATCCAGTCCATCTATCGCATACCATCTATTCCCATCCGATCCATCCATCGCATCCGCATTGGCCAGTTCCATTGCCATTCCATTCCATCTATCCATGCAGCCATTGTCTCATCCATTGAGCCATCGCATACCCGTCGTCCTTCCATAGCCATCCATCATACCATTCTATCCATCCATCCGCCCATCTATCCGTCCATCCTCTGTTTGTCCGTCTGACCGTCTCTCTGTTGATCTCCCTCGCTAGCTCTTTCGTTCAAACTCTCTGTGTCTTTGTCACCTCCCGTCCTGCTTCTCCTCCCCATCCTCCTCCTCGTCATCATCCTCGCATTTCTCGCTTTCTTTGACACATATACCCACGCACGCACAAACGCATGTAAATGCGGGCACACGGTCTCCATCTCACAGTATCTTCTTCCATCTCCCCACCCGCTTTCATTTTCCGTTTTCCCTCCCATTCCCTCTCTCTTAATCCCTCGTTCGCTCTCTCGTGTCCCGCTCCTCTTTTCTACCCCTTATTCATCCTTCCCTTTTCCGTGTCTCTGCCTTTCCTTTCTCTCCATCCCATACTTCCCATCATCCTCGCTCTATCTCTGAGTGAGTCTTTTGTCCTTAATTCCCATTTCCAGCAGCAGCCGCGGCGGCGGCAGCAGCGGAACACCGAATCCCGCTCCTATATGCATGTATATTGCTGTTTGCAGATCCGTTGCCGGCCTCCAGGCTGCTGCTGCTGCGGCGGCGGCGGCGGCGGCGGCGGCGGCGTTCCAATCGATTTCCCTGCTCCGTCGACGACGTCGCCGTATCGACACGACCGTGCATCGTCGGGCGCGGTGAAGCGCAGGCGTTATTAACGGAGCAATGCCTCCGAGATGGTCCGATTAACGATACGCGAAACTAATCTTAAGAGCGTTTTGCCTAGATATTGACTGATCATGTATCGATAAATGACAAGCTGGCCGCCGGGAGTTACTCAGACGTGCGGAGATACGTTAGTTCGTCGGCGAGCGGCGCGCGCGCGCCCTGCTTCGTCTTACTTACTGCCTGTATGATAATGAGCGACAAATGCAGTGGCCGTATTACATCTAGAGAGTGCAGCGACTGTCTGATTACTAAAGACCACTCTGTAGATTAGACGCTGATGGGTGTATAAGATAACCACGCGCCGTCTTACCCGAAATACCCATAGCTGCGCGGGCTGCGTGCGCGCACCGACGCGCACGTATAGACGCTTATGTGAAGACAGTACGAGAATGATCAGGCCAACGGTGGTGTCATTCGTGTGTATCGTGGTTTGCATGGGTCGGGTTATATTACTAATCGCGACCAAGAGTCGGACACCAGCACGACTACCTGCCATATATGTAGGAGGAAGATAACGCGTCGCAAGAGTCATATGTGCTTCTGAAGTACGTTTTAAGCCAGGAAGCATTTCGTGAACGCGGTTCGTTATCCGGTTCATCGGTTGACTTTCGGAACCATTTCTAATATTTTTTCACAATTTCATGATCCTGTGGTGTCGCCCCGACAATGTGATTCCCATTACAGTAACCCGCTGCCTTTGATGTGGTTCATGTTTGACAGATCCGATGAATTTTTGCTCAGTTTTGTTAATCTAGCTCTTTGTCGCATTTAGCCCATTTGAAGTCCCCCCCCCCCCCGTTTAAAAAACATAATGGATCACTGTAAAGTTTAGTGTGACTGTCGTCAATCTAAAGACAAGATGTCTGCGGAGAGGAATGTAGCCCACTCTCTTATTCAATCCCCGCCTCGACCCCCTACCCGCACGCGCGTACACGAACGAACGCACGCGTAGAGATGAGCGCACAAACGCACGCCAGTACGAACACATGCACGCAGCCGCACGCACCCATACGCTGGCACATGCACACATATGCGCTCGCATGCTCACATGAGCGCAAAGGCACGCACGCACGCACGCACGCACGCACGCACGCACACACACACGCACGCACGTACGTACATGGATCTCGTCGTGACAACGCCGAGGCAGCTAACACGTCTGCGCCTCTCCGCCTTCGCCGTTTGATGTTATGAATCTGCGCGCAAATCGTGCGGCAACACGGCCAATACAATAAAGTAATTACCGGCCGTATGAATGGTTGTATAAGATGATTACACGCCAGTTGATAAAGTACTAATAACTTCCCCAGCGCGCGCGGTATATATGTGCATGTGTGGAGAGTAATGCCCACGTCGTGTGTGTGTGTGTGTGTGTGTGTGTGTGTGTGTGTGGTGTGTGTGTGCGTGTGCGCGTGCGTGCGTGCGTGCGTGCGTGCGTGCGTGCGTGCGTGCGTGTGTGCGTGTGTGTGTGTGTGTGCGTGCGTGCGTATGTATGTGTGTGCGTGTGTGCGTGTCTGTGCGTGTAGTGTATCGGTCTAGTGTGTGTGTGTTGTTTGGTGTTGTCGTGG
>NW_014577220.1:275629-277533 GCF_000485595.1 Priapulus caudatus | reverse complement strand
AGGGGGAAGCAGGAGGAATATGATAGAGCTAAAAGAGAGACGTATAGAGACAGAAAAGAGACGTATGCAGGCATAAAGGTGGCGTGCAGAAGCAGGAGGGAGAGGTTGGGAAGCAGAAGGAATGCGATAGAGCTAAAAGAGAGACGTATAGAGACAGAAAAGAGACGTATGCAGGCATAAAGGTGGCGTGCAGAAGCAGGAGGGAGAGGTTGGGAAGCAGAAGGAATGCGATAGAGCTAAAAGAGAGACGTATAGAGACAGAAAAGAGACGTATGCAGGCATAAAGGTGGCGTGCAGAAGCAGGAGGGAGAGGTTGGGAAGCAGAAGGAATGCGATAGAGCTAAAAGAGAGACGTATAGAGACAGAAAAGAGACGTATGCAGGCATAAAGGTGGCGTGCAGAAGCAGGAGGGAGAGGTTGGGAAGCAGAAGGAATGCGATAGAGCTAAAAGAGAGACGTATAGAGACAGAAAAGAGACGTATGCAGGCATAAAGGTGGCGTGCAGAAGCAGGAGGGAGAGGTTGGGAAGCAGAAGGAATGCGATAGAGCTAAAAGAGAGACGTATAGAGACAGAAGGGAGACGTATGGAGGCATACAGGAGGCGTGGAAAAGCCGGAGAGGCGTGAGGAGGACGGATGGAGGCAGGATGAGGCGTGGAACGCAGCGGTGGGTAGGAATAGGCGTGGGGAGGCAGCGTGAGGCAGGATGGAGCATTGGATAGCAGATGGGAGGCGCGTGAAACCGTGACGTACGATGACGTAGAGTCAGTAAGGAGCCGTGGATAGATACAGGGGAGCTGCCCTGCACTGCTTGCACGCACGCAGAGACTAGACTCGTGTAACGTCCCCATTTCGCCACCACTATGCACCAGAGAAGACGATTAGCCGGTTCGGCGGAGAAAAAAAACTCCGCTGCCCTCTCGAAAGAAGGGCCCACTCTGCGCGTATTGGCGTAAATGTGGCTCCCATTGTCGCCGGCGTTTGTGTAATGACTCGCTGACACAGGAGAGTCATCTCAGCCCGTGTCCGCCTTAAAATACTTATGCGCTATCCATTAGAGGCGCTTGTACAGTTAAGTAATGGGCGCCGGAGAGAGCCGCTTGAGCGGCGTGGGTCTGTGTGGCGGGATAGAATGGCCGGCTCTTCACGGGCAGCGTTCTCCCATCTGCCACCATCCGCGGCAACAAAACGTGGCTTTGAAGCCATAAGCGACGGCTGATGTTCCCGCTAATCGCGTTTCGCTGCGCTCAATGCGATTTACTTAGGCGGGAGTCAACGAGAAAACAAACAGCAGAGGTGAAGCTACTGCCACGCCATTGTACTGCGCCGAGAGAGAGAAGGGGGGTGGTGGAGGAGAAAGACAGTGCGAGACACGCACAGAGAATGACAGAGGAAGAGAGGCCAGGAAAGCGAGAGAGTGAGAGAAAGAGAAAGAGAGAGAGAGAAAAGTGTGCGTGTGTTCTCTCTGTGTGTGTGTGTGTGTGTGTGTGTGTGTGTGTGTGTGTGTGTGTGTGTGTGTGTGTGTGTGTGTGTGTGTGTGTGTGTGTATGGCTGTCTGTCTGCTGGCAAGCAGCGCAGGTACTCGAGTATAGAAAAACCGCCGACTCGTCGGACATGGTAAGCTGTTTACGATGTGTATCGTGAGTGTGTACCTACTGCATAGAAATTGCGACGCATCGTGGGATTTCTGCCAATATCTGCAATTGCATCTCGTCGATATATACGCCTTACAACTGAAATCCTCTGCATACATTCTTATGCATCAGCGACTGAGCGTCCAGTGAATTGAAAGCTAGTAACTATATTCATCGCGCGTATTCTATATTCGCGCGTTGTGCGTCAGAGAGAGAGAGAGAGAGAGAGAGAGAGAGAGAGAGAGAGAGAGAGAGAGAGAGAGAGAGAGAG
>NW_014577220.1:270537-274516 GCF_000485595.1 Priapulus caudatus | reverse complement strand
CGTCGATATATACGCCTTACAACTGAAATCCTCTGCATACATTCTTATGCATCAGCGACTGAGCGTCCAGTGAATTGAAAGCTAGTAACTATATTCATCGCGCGTATTCTATATTCGCGCGTTGTGCGTGAGAGAGAGAGAGAGAGAGAGAGAGAGAGAGAGAGAGAGAGAGAGAGAGAGAGAGCGTTTTGAGGCACATGCATTGCGGCAGATCGCAACTTGATCCATCGCCTGCAAAGATGGCGCGAGTTCAGACGAACATCCTCGGGCGATGGGTTTGAAATAAAATCAGGAGACGTCCCGCGGGACCCCTGTCGGCCAATTCCAACGGCTTTGTCCTGGCTCGGCAGCAATCTCGTCTCAACTCCCTAAGCATATTAGCGCCGAGAAATTAATCACAACTTTCACGCGTAATTGAAAAGATCAACTTTTTTATGAGTTGTAACGAAGCTTTTATCGAATAAAATGGCCGTCGTTGATAAAACATACATGAGCCGGCAATAGACAGCGGCGTGACGGATTTGATTCTCTGCGGACCGCGCCGCTCTCGTGCGCAATCCGTCACTAAGCTGGCAAAGAACCGGCAGTAATTACTCGAAATATTATCATTTGTATTACAAGTTAACGGCGTGGCGATATTGAAAGCCCGCGGCAACAATAGACAAGTATTATCCAGCACTATTACAGATCCTTTGTGACAACATGCAACAGAGTGCTATTCAATTTGTCGCGAAAACCACTAAAACCTTCGCACGCCGACAGGCCATCTGAAAATTAGTCGGGCCCGATGTATAAGTGAGGGATTTGCCTCGCTATATCCCTTTGACATGTTTCACCCTCTCGCATCTACACCGCCTTTTCATCAAGCCGCTTCCTTCCCGCTGATCTCGCCATCACCAGACCGCGAGATCACGCTTTCAGGATGCATACCGTATAAACGTATTATATATCTATATAC
The DNA here is from genome assembly GCF_000485595.1 of Priapulus caudatus. NCBI lineage: Eukaryota > Metazoa > Priapulida > Priapulimorpha > Priapulimorphida > Priapulidae > Priapulus > Priapulus caudatus. Next base: position 273,558 of record NW_014577220.1, on the reverse strand, counting down.
CCGCCACCGTGCCGTAAAATGGCCTCACACGCCCACGGCCTGTGGGTGCGTGCATGCTGTTGGCGCCTCTTCATCCGTAAATAACTATCCGGCGCGAGCAGATTGGAGCCGACAGTGACACGCGATGACTTCTCACGGAATTCCTTGCCGGTGATGAAACACATTCGACGCGCTGCCGCGTGTGTTTCGAGTATCGTAACCACGTACAAACCGGCTGCGTCTACCCACCAATTAGTCTCGCAATATCATCACGCATAAAATCGGCGACACGTTCACGTCTAACTGCAAGACACGCAAAAACAAACGAATGTAAGGACATAGGGTTTAGTTCAAAATCATTGCTCAAAAACGCACAATCTAACAAAATAGTGAAATATAGTCTCACCTCATAGCGGATATATTACTGATTACACCATACTGATAATGGTAAGTGTCGTAAAAGTGGGGGGAAACACAAGACTGGTTGGAAATTATGTTCGAAATAAAGACTTTAAACGTACGTCGCTGCGTTACCACAGCGACCGCAGTGACTACGATTAAAGCAACACGATCCCAGATTAATTCCACACAAAGCGAGACCTCTGCCTCCACGCAGATGCAACTCCCGCGCGAGCATTACGGCTTGTTATTCTTCCGTTAGTGGCATGCAGGTGTTACCCTGTCTCTCTCTCGCAGATTTTCGTGCTCTTAGATCGGAATTGTAGTCGACGTGTTTGTCGATGCGGTCGGCGGGAGTAGTATAGTAAGTCAGGCGATGGTAGCTGTGACCTACCGCCCTCATCTAAATTACATATTACCGATCGTTAATCCGAGAGTATCCATTTGCGCACCCCGCCTCATTGAATTCGCTTGAAAGAGAACAAGGAGGGATTTAATATACTTAACGAAAACGGGCTTGGTGTCAAAATGGGAGTCCATTTCTCGCCTGCCAGCGACAGGCAACGCTGGCTTTCAGTCGCTGGCCGTGAATTGAACGGCGCCGAGACCGGCGATGAAAGCCGCCATTGAAATTCCGGGCTCAGTTAAACCATCGTCGATTTATCCGGCTAACAGCTTCATGCAATTGATCCCCGAGGGCCTTTTGAAAGTCCTCGCCACTAAGAGCCCTTCAGCAACTGCAGAAATGCGCCGGGACCTTTGTCAAACTTGCACGTTCGAGAGGCGGTGACATATAGCGTAGGAATTCGTCCATAATGGCGCGCGAATGGGTGGCCCCCGTGCTCGAGTCTTGTTGCGCGATGCAGAGGGCAGTAATTCCGGCTTGTTTGCGGGGAGCGATGGGAGCATGTGACACTCCTTGCTTCCCGCGTACGGCACGTAGTCCCTATATACCGCATGTATAGCGAGAGCTGGCTTACAAGCGCGGTTAGCAGGTTCCAGCTTGGTGACTAGATTTTGCTGACGATAGGCCTTCCGAAATCATCCGCTGCGCGTCATTTACGTCACATTACGTCATGTTAACCGATTGGAAACGAAATCGTGCTTCGTATTAGAAGTATATAGGCCTATATATACGTGTGTGACTTTACTTATATATATATATATATATATATATAATTATTTAATTATTTTTTATTTATATACGTCCAGAACGAAGCTCAGCGACTTCTATAGCATCATCGCCTGCCATTACCGCGCGCTGCCAGCTCGTCTCGCATCGCTGTGCTGATACTATACTATATTACACGGCCGCGACACAAGATGGGCGCCTGCCAAAGTGGGGCATTACTCAGCTCCGTCTCTCTCTCTCTCTCTCTCTCTCTCTCTCTCTCTCTCTCTCTCTCGTGAACGTGTTGTTGTTGTTAATGTTGTTGTGATGGTTGTTTGTTGTTGTTGTTCGTTATTGTTGTGTTAATGTTGTGTGTTTGTTAGTATTGTTGTTGTTGTTATATTTTATTGTTGTTGTTGTTGTTGTTGTTGTTGGTGGTGGTGGTGTTGGGGGGTGGGGGTGATGTAGCTTGTTCGATGTTTGTGTGAAGGGTGAGGTAGTAAGGTAAAGTGTTGTGTGAGGGTGTTGTTGTTTTGTTGTTGGTGGTGGCGGTGTTGGGAGGGGGGGGGTGATGTAGCTGTTGATGTTTGTGGTGAGGGTGAGGTTAGTAGTAATGGTTGTGGTGGAGGGTGTTGTTGTGTTGCTTGTCGTCGCTGTTTGTCTCAATATCATGCAGCATTTAGAGTCAAGTCTTGCGGCGAAAAATGGTTACTGTTATTGTGCTGTTAAAATGTAGTCTTACTCATTCATATTACAAGTCTATTATTTGTAGACAAAGGTATGAATAAAAAGCGACGCATAACTGAAAGTTAACGCGCAAAAATTTTGAAAGAACGAGCCTAAAACAAAAAATGTTTACAGTAGCCGCGTCCTGTCGTTCCTTGTCGTCGGCTTGGCGCATATATAAACAAGCAGCTAATATAATCTGTGGCCGCAGTTTGAATATGTAATGGCACTACCGGACTCGCGTTGCCTCTTCCAGCTTTCCGCTGCCCTTTCAACTGCAGGCTTGACAACACAAAATTGTCTCAGTTTAAATTAGTATAGCGTTAATTATATACCTCTATGTACGCTGCTCTCGAACCCTAACCATGTTATTACTGTGGCTTTTGATCGAGAATTTCCTTCCGATCATAAATATGTTGCAGTCAAGCTACACTAATCATTCTCGCATTTCTCACACTCCATTCAACCCGTATTGACGTTACCGCCTGAACGCTGGCGATAGCTAATAAGTGCGCCTCCAGAACTGTCTGGCGCTCAACGATAAGCCTAATGATCCCAAAAACGGCAGTGTTCACGCCAACAAAAAATACTCTACTAGTCTTGCTTAATTTATTATGTTATTTATGTTATTGTATTGTTCAACTATGTTATGTATACTATATATGCTAATATAATATAATATAATATAATATGTTCATTCTATAACTATTTAGCATACAACCTCACACTTACTATATGGTAATTAATACCTGATATTCCGTTAAGCAAATTGCCAGGTAAATTTTCTCTAATACTGCTTTCTTCCC
>NW_014577220.1:265509-269528 GCF_000485595.1 Priapulus caudatus | reverse complement strand
TAACAACAACAACATCAACAACAACATTAACAACAACAACAACAACAACAACAACATCAACAACAACATTAACAACAACAACACCGTCTTCACCACGAGCATCTACATCACGACGACCACCACCGTCATCATCATCATCATCATCATCATCATCATCATCATTATTATCATCATCATCATCATCATCATTAGCAGCAGCAGCAGCATCATAATAACAACAACCACCACCACCACCGCCAGCACCGCCAACAGCAGCAGCAACACCGCCACCCACACCATCACCATCACCACCACATCCGGCGCCGCCCCCCCCCACAACACCCCCAGCACCAGTAACACCAGTAACACCACAAAATCAACACCACCAACAACAACATTATCATCATTAACAACATCAACAGTAACACTAGCAACACCCTCATACTAACACCAACACCAACAACAACAACAACAACAACAACAACAACAACAACAAAACAGAAACAACGACGATAGCGACGATGATGACGACAACAACAAAAACCGCAACAGAAATATCAGCAACAGCATCACGTCGGAATTGGTTTTGGTCGTTGGTTTTATCATGGTTGTTGGCTCTTTACTTCGATGTCTGAATAGCATGCTGTGGGTGCTATTTAGTATAGGTATACTACAATATGCTATTTCGTTTTACGCCGCACGTGAATCGCCTTCTCATATAACATGTGACAACCAAGTGAGTCAAGCATTCGCGTGTTCTATTCACTCAATCCCTTACTCACACCGTGGCCAATTTTATTATCGCAGGTTTGCCGTAACTGACCGTGCTAGTCGTTGTCACAGTGGCAACCGTAAGTGACACACATGCCGTTAAATATATCCAATATAATTGACCGGTTGACATGAATGGGTGTTATGTAGATCTGGGAACGATATCAAGCCTCGGCATCTCCAGTGGTCGTCCGTTTGAGCCGAACTCACTTTACCAACAGCACCCTTATCAGTTCCGATTGTTAGACGCTATCATGGGCCGGACGAGTCGCATCGTGAATCGAACTGAAAAGCGCTTCTGAGCGAAACTGACATTCCAAGCCGGCTTACCGCCGCCTGCTAGTGTGTTTCCATAATTGTACGAATTGTCGCATGAAAATGATCCGCACTCAGGAATGTTTTTTGCTATAAAGGAGTCTTTCAATGAGGTGGACACTCAAGGCCATAATGATGGTCATAGCACAGTCATTGGGGGGCCATCAATGTGGGGTATTACACGGGTTTATACTGGTTCCAAGCAGCCCCGTCGAAAGCATTAGTACACACATATAGATAGCTATATCACAACAATAGATAAATAAAATCTGACAGTACTATAGAGAGCAACTATATTGCATTTATCAGATTTTCCTCCCATGAAAAAGACTGTCTTCAGTACATGTACTTGTATTTGAATTACATGCAATAAAGATTTAATAATAATAATAATAATAATAATAATAATAATAATAATACTAATAACAGTTAATATGGGAAGATCTAAATGTTCGGGTGAAAACCCATCGATGTTTATTGAACTTTATTTTGAAAAGATAATTTTGCCGGGATAAACAGCGAAGAAATAGTGAAGCAAGAGCGAGAGCAAAACGATGAGATCTATGGATCGGGTGGGCCGTAGCCAGATAATAATATACATATACAGAGACACACGCACATGTACACTCTAACGCGTGACAAGCGCCGTGACTGTCATCGCGCGCCTGGTGACATATGGATGAGGAGTCTGGGGACAAGCGACTCCGCCTAGCCAATCATCGGTCCTGCCTCCGTCATTAAGAGTTGCGTGCGGCCGCCGCCAGAGGGCACGAACATTAACGAGTCGAAATGCAAATGGAATCAACGTGACGGGGATGGCTGTAGGCGGACGCGCGCGTTCCTCTCACGATATTATCCCGCGGTTTATATAATGAGGAGAAGCGAACTCTCGTGACTTAACGTTAGATTCTCGGCGGCTGGCTTGTGTCCCGGCTCAATATATCGCATATCAATGAACGCGCTCTATCGGCTGAAGGCGTAATGTGTTTCAAGGGGGATTTTAAACCGGTATTTCACTTTCTCATCGTTGTAATTATGTACGTTCATGAATGTAAGAAATAATTAGACGCACAAGTCATTCTATACATTTCTAACGGTAAATGAAAGCATACTGTTAATTAACAAACGGATAGTAAAAAAAGTAGGACGGAGGAAATCTAGATGTTCATCGATGGGACCTGCGAGAATGCTGGAATACGATATAATAAAGCCAAATCGAGCTCGGGGTTACAGATAGAAGTTGTAAAATTAAATACAGTGCTAAGGCAACATATTACTATCAAACATTGCTTTTGTAAACATAAAACTTGGTAAGATGATCCAGTGACTAAGGATATACATTAAACCCGTTTATTCGTGTATATATATATATATATATATATATATATATATACACCGGTTTATCGTATATATATATATTGGTAACACCAAATATCCTATTTATTAACGATACCGATAGAATATTTACGCTCCGTCGTAGTATGATGTAAATAATACCATTTGCTAAATTTTATACATTAACTCGTCGGAATTAAATCAATAAATATAATCATACTGAATAATAATGCCGACGGAATTTATGTTCTCTTGATATATCTATAATTAACCGTCCCTAGGAGATTATTTTTTTAAAACGTAGTTAGAAACGAATGAGGAAGAAGCAGTATAGAGAAAATTTACCTGCAATTTGCTAACGGATATCGGCTATTATTAACCATGTAGTAAGTGTGAGGTTGTACTAAATAGTATAGAATAAACATATTATATTATATTATATTATATTAGCATATATAGTATACATAACATAGTTGAACAATAAATAACATAAATAACATAATAAATTAACAAGAACTAGTAGTAGTATTTTTGTTGGCGTGAACACTGGGTTTTTGGGATCATAGCTATCGTGAGCGCACACAGTCTGGAGCGCACTTATTAGCTATCGCCACGTTCAGGGTAAGTCAATTACGTGTGATGGAGTGTGAGAAAGGAGAATGATTAGTGTAGCTGACTGCATATTTATGATCGGGAAATTCTGATCAAAGCAAGTAAATAACATGGTTAGCGTTCGAGAGCAGCTACATAGAGAGTTATAATTAACGCATACCTAATTTAATGAGACAAAATTTGTGTTGTCAAAGCCTGCAGTGAAAGGGCAGCGGAAAGCTGAAGAGGCAACGCGAGTCGGTAGTGCCATTACATATAATACTGCCACAGATTATATTACTCTTGTTTGATATCGCCACCGACGACAAACGACAGACGCTACTGTAAACATTTTTTTGTTTTTAGTTCGTTTTTCACAATTTTGCCGTTAACATTTAGTTATCGTCGCTTTTATTCATACCTTTGTCTACAAATATAGACTTGTAATATGAATGAGTAAGACTACATTTTACAGCACAATAACAGTAACATTTTTCGCGCAAGACTTTGACTCAAGACTGCATGATATTGCAACAACAGCGACGACAACAAACAACAACACCCTCACCACAACCACTACCTACCTACCTCACCCTCACCACAAACATCAACAGCTACATCACCCCCCCCCCACACCACCACCACCGATTGTTGGCTGACCTGCTTGTTGCGGTGTTGGCGGTGGTGGTGGCTGGTTGTTGTATTGATGATGCTGCTGGCTGCTGCTCAATGAGATGATGATATGATCTGATAAAATAATGATAGAATGACTGAGATGATTGATGGATAGATGAATGACTGATGACGCGGTGGTTGTCGTCGTGAATGTAGATGGCCTCGTGGTGAAGACGGGTGTTGTTGTGTGTTAAATTGTTGTTGTGAATGGTTGTTTGTTGTTGTTGTTGTTTATTGTTGTTGTTAATGTCTGTGTGTTGTTATATTGTTGTTGTTGTTATTATTTTATTATTGTTGTTGTTGTTGTTGTTGTTGGTTGTGGTGTTTGGGGGGGGGGGGGGATGTAGCTGTTG
>NW_014577220.1:241030-263564 GCF_000485595.1 Priapulus caudatus | reverse complement strand
CACACCACACATACACATACACACGCGCGCGCGCACGCACGCACGCACGCACGCACGCACGCATGCACAATTCGGTAGCTCATTACAGCTCAAGCTCCTGAGCCGCGGCTTTATATTCATAATCAGGAAGATATATGACAAACGATAAGCGCACATAATCTGCTTACCTTGGGCGACGTATCAGCGACGTCGCGCGGGACGCAGGCGCATGTTTAAACAAGAGATCAGCGGAACTGAATTAAACCATAATCCTCTCATTCGCATGTCGCGAGGCGGGAACGGCCCGTACGCGCGGATGAGCCGCCCGCAGAATATCTCCGACATTCTTAGAGGAAACTAATTCGTGAACAAGTTTGCCTGCGTAAATAGTCAGCGGAGTGACGAGCGGACAATAGACTGTCCTCTATACTGTATTGACTGATCCGCACGTGAGTGTACCCACAAGGTACTATATTACTGGGGTTACTACAGGTTACTATATTATGTGAGTTAATGTTAAATTAGAAGACATTATTCTAAGCTTGCCTTTTCAAGACGCTGTTGAGGAGACGCGAAGAGAAAATCTCCTTCGAGTTCCCCTTGCCCACTGAACCGCAGTTCATGAAGTACTCGGTATATAAATCTCTATCATCATCGTCGTCGTCGTCCTCGTCATCGTCATCGTCATCGTCATCGTCATTAACATTATCATCGTCGTCGTCATCATCACCAGCATCGTCATTGTCATCATCCTCATCATCATCATCATCGTCGTCGTCATCATCATCATCATCATCATCATCATCATCGTCGTCGTCATCATCATCATCATCATCATCATCATCATCGTCGTCGTCATCATCATCATCATCATCATCGTCGTCGTCATCATCATCATCATCATCATCAAGTGCACACTTTAATCTTATATTCAGCCTTTCTCTTCCCGTCAACCCGTCGTTATTACTCACTTATAACCAATTCCTTTACGTTCCACAACCCACCAACTTCCTCTCCATGCACAGAGTGCTCAGATAAATACAAGAGGTAATTATATTTGATGCATTCGTGAATGAGGGTTGATAATTATGTGTGAAACCGAAATCAATGTTAACTTTATAAGCGTAGAAGAAAAATGGCAAGCCAAAGTATGCGCAGCCAGCCATCGACTTTTCCACCACCATCTGTTATCGTAATACACGCAATTGCTGGGTCGTGCCAATGCGCATGAACAGAAATGTAGATCAACAAAATGCTATTTATCGGGTCATCGATTTATTGATGACCACAAAAAAAACGTCGAAATGAAGCAATCGACGTGTATACTTTATAATAATTTATAGTATATTATTATAAATTATAAATAATAAATTATTATATATCAGCAAATATTAATCATTCATATAAAGTTTATATGAATGAATAATATTTGCTGATATATAATAATTTATTATTTATAATTTATAATAATATACTAATAATGAGAAAGTAATGCTTATATGTTTCTATGTGTATAGATGCTAGGTGCTTGTGTCTCACTGTAATTAATATTTCAGAAAGATGCTTTTAATATAATGTAATAATAAGTTGTTGTTATACAAGTTATCATAATAAAATATGGTGTTATTGTGTAGCTGTTCATCATAAATTACAGAATTATTATTATCTATGATCAGGAATGACTAAACCATCGGCACTTTGGGTAAAGTCGACGACGACCTTTTTCGGTGCTTTCTTAAATTATTACGGCGTATATACTAACACGGAAAGACGAGAAAGAACGAGCGTTTCTCCCACACGTCACGTAATTCGCGTGGAGGGCCCTACAGCTGGTACCGCTCACGCACGGCCCAACCTGTGAATAAGCCGTTTTCAAAACTGCGGATTGTAGAAATGTATAAGCGCGCGCGCGGTGGGTGAAATAATCGGGTGTATAAACATACCGAGCACGTCTCTTTCACGTTATCGCACGCTCTGTGTTCACGGCGTGGCGAGGAGGATAAGCGACCATTTCAGCTCATCTGACGGCCGAGGCTCTAAGCATTGTGTGCGAGATTTGAGAGTTTGGCAACACAAACAGGTTGTGTAAGTTTAGCAGAGAGTGTCAATCGATCTTCGGCCGCGCAGCGCGCTAACACGCATGCGCGTGTTCTATTCATTCTTCATCTAGCTCTGAAACTATAGCCCGTCGCTCTGCCTTCTTCGCCCTGTGGCAGAACGAAGGGCTATAGTACTAGAGCTATTCTTCACCGTGACCCAGGGGGGGGGGAATGCATTCGACTCCACCTTCCTTAAAAGAAAAAAAACCGGGAGATTCTCGAGAGGTATTAGAACACACGGCGACGTATGTACGGCATTATAATTAGGGCCACACCGACGCGGCGAAAAATGACGTCTACCCCGTCCGCGTTCTCCTGTTTCCGGGTCTCTAGTTGGGCGCTAACACTCGTGCGATGTGTATACGAGGGGGACCGTCTATACGGCTCATTATATCACACTGCGGCTCTATTAGCGTTAACCATCATTACTCGTGCTCATGCGTAAACAATGCAATCCGAAGCAAAAACAGTAGGCGTGCTTATATATAGCGAGAAAGTCAGATGTGCATTACCGAGCTATATATAAATATATATATGCGCGTATGTCATACAAAAAAATACGGTCTTTGATATGGCGGCGGTAAGCGGGAGTTGTTAAATAACTGACAGCGTCCGTTTTTATTCGCAGTCGCAAGGAAATTATTCTCTTCGGAATTCACAGGGAATTAATTTCGCCAGAGCGAAGATAATTATAATCCCCTCATTAGAGTGAGACTCGGATCGCCGCAAATCAGTTGGTAATTGGAGTCAAGGGGAGGCGGATTATGAAGCAGAAAGCTTTAGTCTCATGATTCCCGGATTTATTTTCTGGAATAGATAGGCTGCATGTCTTATAGCTATTACGTACGAGGCAAGGGTTAGTATAGAACGAACTATGGTCACAGACTAGATTGCGTACTTCGACAACTTAGCTTTACAATAACATTGATTGCTGTTCCATCTACGTTTGAATTTCTCGCCGCATTTACTCGTAAACGTCATCCTCTCTTATCGTCTTCACTACATCGTGTAATACTTTCTTACTGCATGATCTTTCTCATTCTAGATACTCGACAAATATGTGTATTTGATCTTTTGTGTCATATCACTTATTCTATTGCACTCTGCGTGTCGTCTTGCTAGCTTCCTTTGTTTAATCTTTTTCTCACTATAAACATTAGTCTTAATCTCATTGTCCTGAACTGACATGACTGTCTATTTCTCTGTCACTTTCTCATGCTGAGCCCTCCTGTATCGCCGCGCGTAGACGGCGTACACATATGTATGTATACACACGCGCGCGCGCACACACATCGTCATCTCCCTCAAGCAAGTCTTACCGTTTATTTCGACACTGACGTACATGCACGCACACACAAAGCTAAACCAATTTGGGTAATGACACACTATTATAGAAAATTTGTCCGGCACAAAAATTGTGTACGCATGTGATTCAAATCTGCTTTTCTTTTGAAATGGGTCAGGAAGACGGCCTGTCTCTATAGCGTGTCGATATGCATATGGAAATGAGGCAATATCTAGTAAATGTAAACTGTAAACGAAAATGTGCGTGCTTGCGTATTTCGAATTCACGCACGCATGAACGTTATTACAACAGGTAAGCGTGTGTTGCCATAACTATGTTTGCCATAACTATTTGTGTTGCCATAACATGTTTTGTTGCCATGCCATAACTAGCTACGTACAATGCTATGCACACACATGCACACACACACACACACGCACGCACGCACGCACGCACGCACGCACGATCGCACGCACGAACGCACTCACGCACACACACACACGCACACATGCACGCACGTCACATATATATAGGTATACTATAATATATATTATATAGGAGAGACAACAGCAGAGAGAAGACAGATTGAAGAGAGAAAAGAGAGAGAGAGAGAGAGGAGAGAGAGAGAGAGAGAGAGAGAGAGAGAGAGAAGAGAGAGAGAGAGAGAGAGAGAGAGAGAGAGAGAGAGAGAGAGAAAGAGAGAGAGAAAGAGGACTATTGGCATATAATGTACCATTGTCGATAGATTTCGCCTGATTCTGCATAACTTCTACGCAGGCGAATGCGGCCGATAATAGGTTGTGTCCTTGCATATCAGGAATGCAGCGCACCTGACGGAGCAACAATTGGTCTGTCAGCGCACATCGCTTCAACAGCGCGCGGCTTTTCATGCAGCTGTCAGAGTTGAGCATTACCCTGCAGATGAAACCCAGATAAGTTCGGCCGGCCTCTACTTGCGTTCTCGCCGGCTTAGACTTGCCGCATTGAGGTCCAGTGCGGGAGCATTCAACTCGTAGGGTAGCGATTACCAATCCGGGCCAGATAAGCGCGATTCTGAAATGGATTGTTGCGCTATTTAACATTGACATTGTCTGCCTAGTGCGCTCTCTGCCATGTTCGACTGGTAATAGTTTCGGCACCCTGGCTTCTACTGGGCGCCTTTCTCGATCGTTTATAAATTATAATTTTATTATCGGTTTATTAAATATGCAAATGCTATCCCAGCAGTAGCACATCGTCAAGCCCAAATAAATAAGTGGCAACGTATGTCTGTCTGTCTTTCTGTATGTTTTTTTTTGTCTGTCTTTCTGTCTGTCTGTCTGTCTGTCTGTCTGTCTGTCTTTTTGTCTGTCTGTCTGTCTTTCTGTCTGTCTGTCTGTCTATCTATCTGTCTGGCTGTCTGTCTGTCTGTCTGTCTGTCTGTCTGTGTGTCTGTCTGGCTGTCTGTCTGTCTGCCTGGCTGGCTGTCTCTCTGTTTGTCCGTCTGTTTATATGTGTTTAGAAATTTACAAATTAATCGAAAAATAAAAACATGTTCACAAATTATGTGACTAGCCCGGCAGATATGTGCAATATTTGAGGGAATTGTGATTTTTATGATACAAGCATGAGCTTTGGCACACGGTTAGAGCATGCGCTAAAGAAGATTTTTGGCTATAGGGTCATCGCATATTTGTCACATGGCAACAAAGGCGGCCATTTTCCAAGATGGCCACCATTCAAATCCATTATCTTGAACTTTCAGCTAATATTCAACATAGAAACATGATCTTGGTGCCTAAACTAACATTATCGGAATCAATGAATCCAGTGCAATCAAAATCATTATCGGTCGGTGGCCGCCATCTTTAATTTCAAAATGGCTGCCATTCAAATCAATTATTCTTCATTTTCAGCTAATATTCAACATAGAAACATGATCTTGGTGCCTAAACTAACATTATCCTGGTCAAGGAACACATTGCAATCAAAATCATTATCGATCGGAGGTCGCCATCTTAAATTTTAAAATGGCCACCATTTAAATCCATAGTATTCAACATAGAAACATGATATTGGTGCCTAAACTAACATTATCCGGGTCAAGGAACACATTGCAATCAAAATCATTATCGATCAGAGGCCGCCATCTGGAATTTCAAAATAGCCGCTATTCAAATCCATTATTATTTAATGTTTCAGCTAGTATTCAACATAGATACATGATCTTTGTGTCTAAACCAAAATTATCGGGGTCAAGAAACACATTGCAATCAAAATCATTATCGGTCGGAGGCCGCCATCTTGAATTTCAAAATGGCCGCCATTCAAATTTATTATTATTTAATATTTTAGCTAATATTTAACGTAGAAACATGATCTTTGTGTCTAAACCAACATTATCGGGGTCAAGGAACACATTGCAATCAAAATCATTATCGGTCGGAGGCCGCCATCTTAAATTTCAAAATGGCCGCCATTCAAATCCATTATCCAATTCAATTTATTTCAATGCAATTCAATCACTTTATTTACACCTGACAATTACATTTTAAAGATATCATAATATTATTGGTTCAACAAATTAAGTAACAACGATAATAAATTGAAAGAGTTGTGAAGAGTCACAAGAGCTTGTGACCACACATAACCTGCTTAATAATACATGTTGGATGATTACATGTTGGATCAAAGTGCTCAGCTTTGGTTGGTGGAATGATTTCAATCGTCCGAAACCCTTGGCTGACCAGGTGCTTTCTTGCCGCATCCACCTTGCTTATGACACCGGTCCTGCTGTGCATGTTGACAACAAACCTTTCTATCAAATTTAGAGTTTGCGAGTCAACTTCATGTGGTTGTGATAAGAGAACAAGAAAGGCATATGTTACTTGAAGATATGCTAACCCAGTTGGCCATGCCGACTTCTTCCAATGGCTACGGAAGCTGGATGGAGTGTCACACCCACTCAGGGCATGGAAAAACATTAGTGCTTTCGCTTTCACACCCAGGCTGTTGGCAATTGCATAGATTGGAATGTGGCAAAAGTTTGAATCACCACCAAAGCTGACCCACAGCTCATCAATATCCAGTGGTGAAGCAAGCAGTAGAGATTTTGAATCCTGGCGAGGTACCCATCATTACTGTGGATCAACCTCTGTACACGGTGGCAAAACAAATCCAGTGGAGCTGGCCATCGACTCACGGCGAAGATCATTCTTTATTGTGATGTTTGGTGGGCTTCACATGAGATGGCGGCACTCAAGATACTTGGCGACCTCTTGTGGGGGAGCGGTTAGAAAAGAGCACTTGTACAAGCTGGAGTTGCTACTCCTGGGACAGCAGATTCCTTTCTAAAAGCCTCCCATGTGACACACACCCGACGCGCTCATCAAGTCACAGCCAGCAGCCCATTTATCTACAAAAGGCCTACACCGAGTACAGCAATGACCGGGACGAGGGAAACGATCTGATGCCCCTGGAAGATTGGTGCACTGAAAGAGCTGTGTCATGTCCCCAGTTCCACTTCTGGTCCATCGTCTTGCAGCTGGAGATAGAGGTGATGATCTACGTGCGACCAATAAGGGAGGCCGACTTCCTACACTATATAGATACCCTGACCGTGCCTTGGTTCTTTGCCTTGGGACACATCTACTATGCCAGATGGATACCAGTCCACTTGCGTGACATGATTACATTGAAAGATACTCATCCTGAAGTTCGCCACCAGTTTCTAAAATAAAACTTTGCTGTGAAAAAGTTTCTCTGCTATTGCCATTAACCAGGCCCACGAGCAGAGCAATGTCTCTGTGAAAGGCGACGGTGTGCCCATCAAAGATCCCATCAAGAGGAACAATCTCCCTCTATTCAGCCGGTCTCCAGTCCGAGAGAAGTCCAGGTCCCAACAACAGCTCTCATTCCTGTTCTGGAAATCTGGAGGAGTTCTTTAAGCATGAAAACCAGGCGTGTCCACCAGCATTATTGCAAATGGGCAAGCTGAGAACTGGTACCAAGTCAGACTTGGTAGGCTGTTTGGAGGACCTGGTTCCTTCACAAGAGAATGCATCCAACTCTACAGTATGGTCATTATCTTTGATGGGGCTGCTCTCGTAAACATGCTACGACCTGGTGCTGCTAAGACATTTTCCGATTATGCGCAGCAAGTGTTCTCACTGTCTCAGCTGCAGCATGTCAGTAGTGTAGATGTCGTGTGGGATGAATATCTCCCTCAAAGTCTGAAGGCCAAAAAACGCAGCAAGAAAAGGAAGAGAGTTCGTAGAATCCAGAGTTCCATTCCTGGAAACTGGCCGGAATTTCTGACAATCAACGACAACAAGGCTGAGCTGTTCTCCTTCCTGGCATCTAGTGTGACAGTCGTTGACACTGACAAACAAATGATCAGCACCAATCATGCTGGCGTCCTCTTTACTCAGCCCCAAGATATATCAGGTCTTGCACCATGCACACATGAGGAGGCTGATACCCTCATCCTACTGCACCTAGCAAATGCTGTGTAGAAAGAGTATACCAAGGTGTCAATACGCACAGTTGTCACGGACTGTGATAGTACTGGCAGTGTATATTAAGCAGGTTATGTGTGGTCACAAGCTCTTGTGACTCTTCACAATTTTTTAATTTATTAGCTTTGTTAATTAATTTGTTGAACCAATAAGATATAGATCTTTAAAATGTAATTGTTAGGTGTGAATAAAGTGATTAAATTGAATTGAAATAAATTGAATTGGATAATGGATTTGAATGGCGGCCATATTGAAATTCAAGACGGCGGGCTCCGACCAATAATGATTTTGGTTGCAATGTGTTCCTTAATTGACCCCGATAATGTTAGTTTAGACACAAAGATCATCTTTCCATGTTGAATATTAGCTGAAATATTAAATGATAATGGATTTCAATGGCAGCCATTTTGAAATTCAAGATGGCGGCCTCCGACCGATAATGATTTTGATTGCAATGTGTTCCTTGACTCCGATAATGTAGTTTAGCCACCAAGATCATGTTTCTATGTTGAATATTAGCTGAAAATGAAGGATAATGGATTTGAATGGCGGCCATCTTGGAAAATGGCCGCCATTGTTGCCATGGGACAAATATGCGAGGGCCAAATATCTTCCTTATAGCATGCTCTAACCGTGTGCCAAAGCTCATGCTTGTATCATAAAAATCACAATTCATTAACATAATCTGCCGGGCTAGACCTATTAGCGGACATATTACTGATATATCCAGTATAAAATTATGACGAGATTATACTGTTATAGTATATAAAATAGCAAATAACGTAACCCCATTCTTCAATGTCGCGATAATTGCATTGTAATTGGTGCCACCAGATAAACCCCAAACTGAGTGACATAAGCGGTTCTAGACTGGTACATCGTTTCTATTAGTTTGTGCACGTAATTACCACACCGCTCTCCCTCTCACGCTCTCTACCTTTCTCTCTTTAAATATACATATGCATATTCATATACATATATTATTATACATATATTCATACATATACATATACATATACATATACATATTCATACATATAATATACATATACATATACATATACATATACATATACATATACATATACATCAAGAGCTAATAAGGTATTATTAGCTCTTGATATACATATACATATACATATACATATACATATACATATACATATACATATACATATACATATACAATCATACAGTATACATAGTACATATAACATATTACATATACATATAGCATAATACATATACAATATAGCATATACATATGACATATATCATTATAGCATATACATGATACATATAAGTAATTTACATATACACTATACATAATACATTATACGATTTATATGAAATACTAACATATATATGGTACGCAGAAGTAGATAATAACAACTTTTATTAATATAAATTAATAAAAATAAATTTAATAACTGTCTGTTATTATCTACTCTTCGATGGTAGCTAAGAGGCCCGGAGCAGTTAAATGGTGCATGTAATGTGAGGTCTATTACCCGTCTTTCTCAGCGATCGTCATCCAGAACCAGCCAGAATGCGACGGAGGAAAACTACAAGCGGCTTGCGCCCTAATTAATCATAACATTTAGTGGCTGGCAAAGTTCGACACTGTTGTCGAGTTGCACAATTATCATTTGGCGCCAATTGTACAGGACTACACGAAAGTCAAAATGAAACAACCTGTATGCGTGTAGTCGTGTTCTGCCACCTAGATCGACCCATGTTCGTTGAAAAGCTCGGAATAACTGTATGCTTTCTGCGTGTTGTGATGTTGCGACCCATCTATGCCTAGCAGAAGCCGTGGTGGTTGAAACATGTGGTCAGTTTCAGCCATCCCCTGATTAAGTCCGACGTTACAGTGAGCCGTTTTTAAAAACAAACGCCCTACGGACCAAAAGGTAGAGCTGGCAGATAGAGTAGAATAGACTAATAAGTTAAGACTATAAATGTTTAAGAAGAAAATAAAATGTAGAAGATTAATAGTTAGATAAGAAAATTAGAAGTAATACACGATTATAGTGATAGTAAAGTAACGAATTAAGATAGATACGATAGATAAGTATAGTTTAAATATACGAATTATAAAATATTGGATGTAGATATGCAGTGTAACGATATATACGGAGGCACCAAGATTAGCAAATATCGTAGTGTAAAAGGACTATATCCAAAATTTAAGCATTAGTATATGATAGCAGTAGACAGTTTTTTGGAGTAAAGAGGATAGATAGAGTAAAAGATTAGAGTTAGATAGAGTAGATAGATTAGATTAGATTAGATAGATAGATAGATAGTATATGATAGATAGATAGATTAGATAGATAGATAGATAAATAGATAGATAGATAGATAGAAAAGCATAGATGATAGATAGATACGATAGATAGATAGATAGATAGAATAGATAGGATAGATAGATAGAATAGATAGATAGATAGATAGATAAATATATAAGATAGATAGAATAGATAGATAGAAATAGATAAGATAGATAGATTAGATAGATAGATAGATAGATAGATAGATGAGAATAGATAGATAGATAGATAGATATGATAGGATATGATAGATAGATAGAATAGAATAGATATATAAGATATATAAGATATATATATATATGGTTGGATGGATGGATAGATGGATGGATAGCTAGATAGATAAATGATAGATGATAGACAGATAGATACGATAGATAGATAGATAGATAGATTAGATTAGAATAGATAGATAGATAGATAGATAGATAGATCACGATAGATAGACTAGATAGTAGATACGATAGATAGATAGATAGATAGATAAGATAGATAGATAAAATAGATAAATAGATAAATAGATAAAATAGAAAAATAGATAAATAGATAAAATAGATAGATGATAGATAATAGATAGATAGATAGATAGATAGAATAGATAGATAGATAGATAGATAGATAGATAGATAGATAGATTAGAAATGATACGATAGATAGATAGATAGATAGATAGATAGATAGATAGATAGATAGGATAGAATAGATAGATAGATAGATAGATAGATAGATAGATATAGGCAGCAACTTGCTTGTGGGTGTTTATCAAATATAAGACACGATGAGATAAATAAGGTAGAATTATCACTTTTTATTGATATTCTACAAACCATGGTTTCTATCTGATATTCATATTCGATCGCGTTCGTGTAAATCTTGTGGAATCCCCAATTGGTGTGTTGACGACGTATATGATATTGCACTTTGATTATTATCGCTTCCCTACGCTAATCGCTGTACTACAGTCGATGCTATACGCGACTTTTTTATTACACAGTAAACTATCGTTTCCCAGGCGTGTGTTCAGATAATTATTCAAGAAAACTATACCCGATATATGTTTCTGGCATGGTTAATAATAGTGGAGCTCTCATTTCAAAGACTGACAATTAAGACAGAACCGTTGTATGTTTATTAAATCTTTGACCCTATAAAAACTGAATGGCAGTCGAAGTCTCAGCGAATGCTTCATCAACTATGATTCACATATTTATTCGCTTAAATTTGTTCGATATTTTATGACGACAGAATGACGCGACCGAACCGACCGTAATTAACGGAATAATACACTGATAATTGTTCAACATTCGCTCATAATAAGAATGCAATGACGTTCTCGTTTCCCGTCAAAAGATGTCTCCCGCATGTCTATATGGTGCTTATGTGCTTCGTCTCATTTTTCCTGCTGCGGCCGCATCTATAGTGCAACCCGAGCTCACCACACAAGCTCGTTTTATGATTGTATTGATAATCCCAGTTCTATCTTTCGCTTCTGCCTTTTTCATACTATTACAGTATTTACGAACCATTCTCCACGGAACTCAAAGCTCAAAGGCTCGCAAAGATTAAAATATCTAAGAGATGCAAAACATCAAACGGGCGCATATAAACGACTGCGCGGCGGTGTACACATCGCATGCGGAAACAGACTCGTCCATCCGTGGGTGCGCTCGTGTATCAAAAATAACACCGACACTAATTTGTGCTGAGGTCGACCAAAAAACGTGTGCCATAGTTGCCGCGGTTATGAAGAATGAAAACCTTACAGATGAAGATGTTTTCTAACTGCGAGACCTAACCCATCAGGTGCTAGCCGAGCAGTCGGGTATAGTAATTACGTAGGGTAATTAATTCCATGAATAAGCGGCTGTGGGGCAGCACACATAGGCACTGAACTGCAATCAACTCGTGTGATTTAGCAGCTAATTGCTGCGTGCGTCGGAAAATGACGCTGATCCGATGTTAGGTAACGTAGCTTCCTCATCGCCCCCCGTACCATTAAATCCGCAATTCCAACCCCCTCGCGCGCTCGTTACAAGCTGGAAATTATCCCTAATTGTTCGCATTAATACGTATACGCTTACACGCAAAAAAGCACGAATGTGCAGGCACCCACAACGACGCACGCAGGCATTGCACGTACTATTGAACGCACGCGCACACGTACCGAAGGACACGCACGCGCACACGTAGGGGCCTACAAAAGGACACGCACGCGCACACGTAGCAAATGACACGTACGCGCGCGCACGCACGCATGCATGTACGTATACGCATGCACGTACGAATGCACGCACGAATGTGCGTGCGCGTGTCGCGGCGGGGCGTGCTGCAGTTTTATCACAGAGCATCAAGCGATGCGCGAGCCCTTCAAGAGTTGTTATTATTCTAGAAGCAATCGCAACAAAATCTATAACGTATGCCGCCTGTCTCGCGCAAAGTTCGGAATTCTTATCGATTCAGATTCCAATTTTTGCAAATAAATTTCCCTTCTGCTCTGCGGCGAAATGGCTAAATTATGTCACGAAGGCATTTCAAACAAATAGCTTGTAATTCATATTCAGTTCATATCATCATCGATGTTGTCAGAGCGTCTCAGCTCTGCCCTTAGCGCAAAATTTGTTTTAATATTATTATAGCCCTGGGTGTGTACAGTGTTGGACTATTAGATTATCAATGCTTTCTGAAGTAATCGAATACATTTCATGCATACGATGAATCCCGTTTCGCGTAACAAGTATTTGAGTAAAATGGATGGTGACCGATAAATTGTTTTCTTGCCACGCGGGCTTATTTCCCTACAAGCTCTACTTATGTAAACGAGTTTCGGAAAGACGGTCGGGATGGAAAATGTTTCATTGTCATATGCCATTCGCTATGAAAGCTGTTTGCAGATTTAGAGGTGATTGTATTTGCTGCCTCTCAGATTGTACACAACTCCCGATGATTCATATTTTGTTGGACTAAAGGATGGCGATGCTGATGCGTTCGCTGTTTTTTAGAACCAACTTGCCGACAGCTATTATCGCGCAATATTTCGCCCAGTTGTCATTTCCGCTTTATTATTACCGTCAGGGAAAGCAAGCAGGTTTTATGTTACTATTTCCTTTTGGCGTCGGCGATTACATAAAAGGTGATATATTTTTGTAGCTGCCCATCGTCCACGTCCTCGTTGTCCTCACGTGCTTGTGCTCCCTCTATCTCTTTCCATCTCTCTCACTCTCTCTCTCTCTCACTCTCTCTCTCACTCTCACTCTCGTTCTCTACCTTTTTCTGACTCTCTCTCTCTCTCGCGCGGCGCGCTCTCTCTCTCTCTCTCTCTCTCTCTCTCTCTCTCTCTCTCTCTCTCTCTCTCTCTCTCTCTCATTCTGCCTCTCTCCCTATCATCAGTCTCTATCTCTTTCATCTCTCTCTTCTCTCTCTTCTCTCCTCTTCTCTTCCTCATCTTTTGCTTATTTTTTTGACTCTTTCCTCTCGCGCTCTCTCTCTCTCGCTCTCTCTCGCTCTCTCTTTCTCTCTCTTTCTGCCTCTCTCTCTATCTCAGTGTCTATCTCTTTCCATCTCTCTCTCTCTCTCCTACTCTCACTCTCTTGCTATACCTTTCTCTGGCTCTCTCTCTCTCTCTCTCTCTCTCTCTCTCTCTCTCTCTCTCTCTTTCTCTCTCTCTGTCTGTCTTTCTGTCTCTCTCTCTATCTCAGTCTCTATCTATGAATCTACCTAACTCTCTCCTCATCTCTCTCGCTTCCCACTATTTATCCCCTTTCTCTGTCTATATCTAACGCGCTCTCTCTCTCGCATTTTCTTTCTCGGGTGAGCGCGCGCTCTCTCTTCTTCTTCTTCTTCGTCTTCTGTCACTCGCCCCCTCTCTCTATATCCATCTCGCCAAATGTTTCCAAATGCTGAACATTTAAGCGATGTCGAATTGAATCGAATACTTATCACTGACGATGTCTTCGGGCCCAAATTATTATAATACACCATGCTGAATTTTAATAGCCTTGCCATTGCTGCCCGTCATCTTCCTCCGTGTCACGGGCACATAACAATGAGACACACGGGACACAATGAGCACGTGGGAATCAGGCAGCTCGGCAGCTATTCTAGCGGACAAAGACGGACAACACGGAAGGATCTGATGTCGGCGAGACAATAGCGTCTCGCGACACCATCAATTATCTGCCAATTACCAGCCGAAACTTAATCTCCCAAATAGAATAACAAATGTACTTAAAGGCGAATCGCGCAGGCACCGTGTTCCCGCTAACCACCGTGAGACGTCAGAGGAGGGTCCCTAAGATCCGCTATCCAACTCCGCCCACTGCATTAACTCGCTAGGTGACGCGCCCTGAAAACAATAGAGCACCTATATCTATAATCCCCGATCACCGTTGTTCGCGGCGCTGCTCAAATAACTTAAGAGCTTCTAAGTATCTAATCTCAACTGGTACATAATTGGGTTGTTGGCCAGGCGGCGATGTGACCTCCATACGGCTATCTCACGCATGCTCACGCGGTTGGCCGTTATGTGTGTAACACAGATGTGCTGTAAAGGCATTATCATCGATATAATCCTCTCACCACGTTCACCATCCGATTGCAAATCATTTACAGCGCCGACTAGCTAGAAAATATTGCTATAATATAACGTCGAATCAAACTAATATTAAACTTAAACTTTACAACAGTAAAATTAATTTGAGTAATTGCGCAATTCGATCTACCCAAATCAATCTCAATCAAAGTTCAATAATGATGGCAATTCATGTGTTGGTTGTCCGTTATATAATATTGAAGCTATGTAATACTATCGTCGTTACTAGGCATAAAAAAAGGTTTATGCGTTATATTGTGATTCATCACCGAGTCTCCTACCACTTATATACCAAAGATCGGCTCGTATTGTTGATTGAAAAAGCAAAACTTTCGCAACGCGTTTTGCTGGTATAACGTTTGGCCTGCATAGCCTATCCCGTGAGATTATTTTCCCTCATAAAAATCTTATATGTCCTGCGATATTATTCATAGAACGTTTCCAAAATTCTTCGCAATATCGTAAATCCGATCTAATCCGCCGGCGGCCGGCGATCAAAAAGCTGCTCTTCAAGTGGAAATATGAATAATTTAGCGATAATTTAAATAAGTCGCCTATCCATATCTTCGATTCGATGCGCGTTTAACAGCGAAATGCATTCGCATTGCGCTTAATATGCACATAGTCAGGATCAAATAACCACCGACAGGAGTTTGATGTATTGTACGAGGCTGCAGCTTTCCCACGCTGATCGAACCTTACATACTTATCGCAGATATTCTGTCCTTACGCCGCTGATTATGGCTCAACCTATTCATAATTTATCTTTTGTGAACTACTGCCGGGCAAATTCAATTAGAATATGAACGAGGAGCGATATTACGTGATAATGGAATGATACGAGTCAGAGCCCGCCTTTTATTCTGAGTGCTGGTCAGGAGGTCGCTTGTTATTTCCGCTTCCGGTTATCGCCGCCATTGTGTTGTACATTAATGGCCGTTTCGAGGCGGATTGCAGACAATAAAAAACTGCGCGTGCATTCAACGGCTATACGCTCGCCACATGGCAACGCAGCAGCATCACGGAACTGCACGCTTGCTTGCACAATTTTTGCAGCAATCGAGAAACAGATAATTGTCTATCATTCGCACTTCGTGTGGCACGTCTACATGGTTAAGCTTTAGTTAACGCACGTTACCGACGATAAGTATATATGAGATTTTATTTTTTGGCGGGTCTCGTGCAACAACTTTTCGAGTAAAGCCGGAAAAAATGATTGCCGTTGACTCATCACGTCCCGCGCTTCGTATAAGTTTATACCTATACAAGAAAACATGATCTGCCGTAGATCTTTTAAGAGGACAGGTACGGTACTGCTGGCGTGCCGTAATCTCCCGTACACACTTAGCGTCAGGCGTACGGCTATTCAGTTTTGTTAGTAAACTCCGTCGTTCGGAGAATTCTTGAGGTAGACGTCGCGGTGGCTTGTTTGCCAACAGATCGTGTCCGTCCATCATGGCGACTTGTGTGTACTGTGTAACACCTTCAGCGTAGTCTCTGCGCGCATAGGTGAGTTGTCGGCTGTAAGTGAGAAGCTGTGTAAATGTTTATGCGGGTTGACAGAAGGCTTAGGCAGTAGTGTTTGTACGGTTTAGCCTCCGCCGTCCGTGCCCCATGAATACAGCCGTGGGCTCACTCACTACATCTGCCTTCGCCACACCAAATAGGCGGACTTGATACCCCCATCTGTAGACAGCCGTTTGCGCGGTCCTGAATAGTTTCAGTAGGTGTGTTTGGAGTCGTACAATCACCTTCTGTTTACCGAAGTCGCAGTAATTCTATATCCATACAAGGGTCCTTTGGAAGGCCGTGGAAGACATCACAAAACTAGGAATGCTCCCCTCAGCTCGCAACAAAGTGAGATATTATAGCTAAGGACGGTATAAATGCAAACTGGCCTGTAAATATAGGCCCAGCCTGCAATATTATACCTGTTATAATTACATACCTGGGGAGTCCAGGCAGGCATGATCAGAGTAGGTTTCTATAGCGCACGTAGGGGTCCAAATTATAGCCTATCGCATATCGCTTGGGCGGTCAGAAGCGTGAAGCAAGTTTGACAAAGACCTTATACAGTTTTTAAAATGCATGCATTGAGCTGCTAATTTCCAACCGACCCGCCTGCGCGAAGCAAACAGCCTTTACACGGTGGCTTTGTCGAGTCACCCAACTTTTAACCGAACTCAAATCAAACGAAACGAAGATAAATTGTGTAAAATGAATGTACGCACACACGGACACACACACATTCTCCCTCCCCCCCTTCTCTCTCTCTCTCTCTCTCTCTCTCTCTCTCTCTCTCTCTCTCTCTTTCTCTATCCCTCTCTCTCTCTCTCTCTCTCTCTCGTCTCTTCTCTTTCTCTCTCTCTCCTCTAATACTATATATATAAGATGGTGAGGCATAAGCATAATGAACTGTATATATTCGTAATAAAATTATTGATGTTAAACATGTCCTGCGCCTTGGTCATGTGTTTGAAAGACTTTGTACACGATACATACTACAGGCGTAATATTGTATTGCCATCGTTCATCGTTATACATAATATATAATATATATATATTATTATATATATATATTCGAATGTGCGTGAGCAGGTGTAGCTACGTAGTCACATTTCCTTGGGGTGTGCGTGCGGCCGTGTGTTTGCGTTTGTCTGTGCACGCATGCAGACGCGGCTTGCTACGCTCCGGGTGGTCGCTGAAATGCCGAGCATGAGCATCTTTCGAGATCGTTTCTTCATTACGCTCAACAAGAAACAGCCGATTGCCGAGTGCCGACTGAAGACGGCCGCGTGCATGGTAAGTGCCTCTTGTACTGCCAGCGTAGCGTGGCCGAACCCGACGCTTTACACCTGTACAGTCGGACAAGAGGCCTGCCAATGTATCGGTAACATGTCAACAGGTATAACTCGGCGCGTGAAGTACTGCTTGCACGATATTTGTATGTGATCACGACAGGCTATTAAAAATGCGCGAGTAGAACGGATATATTAGTGAATATCGGGCATAGATTTGAGATGGATTCTCTATAATTTTTCTTATTGTTAATGGATAGGTATGTCTAGTCGTGCTTACACAATAAATCATGAGTATATTGCGCTGTGTTATCTACTCTATACATAAAGAGAATTGAGGGAGAGAACTGAAGAGAGAGATGGTGGAGCGAGTGCGCGCGCGTGTGATAGTATGCGTGTTTGTGTAAGAGAGAGGGGGAGAATGAAATAATTACGTTAGTTTTTTTCTTGACCACTCATAGCGAAACTCACGCGCCTACAGATTCGAAAGCGAACAAAAACATTCCTGCAAATAACTATTACGTTCTGAGACACCGCGCTTCTCAACAACTGGCGAGACGCGAGAATTGTTGCTAAACCCATTTTATTCACAGCGCGCTGCAGCTAAAAATACACGCCATCGGAGGAAGAACGCGTGAGTTGTATCACAGTCACGCTCAGCCCCACGCTGGGAGACACAGATGAGCTGCTCAACGCTCTCCGTGACTCATTAGAATGTCTGAATCGGTGTTGGTGGGCGATCGACGCCCGGGCTAGTGATCGGGCCGTGTTAGCACAATCCACTTGGGCGAGCCTGGGTCGGTAATCCGCCGTTTAGAGGTCTGTCAGACCCTTAGAAGGGGTTCTGATCCCGCGTTAGATAGGCCAACTGAAATCTGCCAATTTCCTGCCAAAAGTTGAACGGCAGATTAGCGAGCAAAAGAAGAACATTGAGAGGTTTTGTGTATATAATTGGTCGTTCGAGTGGAGCTGCGAATGAGTGGTCGTGCACGAGAGATAAGGAGAGAAGGGATTTGTCGCCTCACACGGTGGGAACGTCCAGACTAACATTCCACGTCTTAAGAGTTTCCCACCGGTGTTCCCTCTACGTAAACAGTGCGCGTACTGTTTCAGCAGTAACGCACCTATCGCCCCGGCGAGCTTAGAGAGAGAGAGAGAGCGTATGCGTATTTGTATCAGTTTGTGTGTTGAACATCCGTTAATAATAACATGTTTTAAGAGCTCACAATAATGACGACAGCCACCTCGTAAACTGGGACATTATTCAAACGTCGGGGAGTTTCCTGTACGAGACCGGATGACCGACCGTTTACCGTGATTTATCTTGGTTATATCGTCTACATACCCAGTCGCCTCTTTTTAATTATTCATAACCCCATTATTATTATTATTATTATTATTATTATTATTATTATTATTATTACAACGAGTACTGTTTGTTATAATATTTCGTCAATGCATCTAGGTGATATGTGAGCATCTCGTACGTAGAGCCTCTATCTCTCAACCGCGCTATAGTTACCCATGAAACTATTGTACGTGTAACTCGATAATTATGAAAATAGATTTTGTGCCATTGCGGTGAACTTTGCGTATGTAAATGCGTTATTTAAGTTCATTTTTCTAGTTGGAAAGGAAATATTTGTCACTAATCCGTTGAGCATTGTAAGAACGTATAGGCCTATAGCAGCACAGCACGACTAAGTACATTGCTCCTGCAGGTTATACGGTCGATTTTATCGTGTAATAGAACCGTATATTAAATCGGTCTATATAACCTAATAACATTTAACAATCTCTATATTTACACGATATCCATATACAGAGTTCCGAGATACATTGATACACACATATACGTGCTATAACGTGAGAAACCGGAATACTGTGCGTTATATTCCCCGTAATGCACCTAACACTAACGTAGTAAAATAAAAATAAAACACTAAAATGCTTACGGGAAAAGTAGTCACTGCGTCCGTGCGACATGCACACGGGTGTAACCTGTGTGTCAGTTTGCGTTAGATGTCTTTCCATTACACAAAGTATTAGTAGTCCGCTCACCATGTCTTAAGTAAACAGAGAGAAATTATCTATAATCACATCTTTTAATACCGGTCAATTCTAGTCGCGATAACCAAACATGATATGAATTCAAGGCGGGGTTGCACCACTGGAGGGCTATATTCCACCCCGCTCGCGTTCTCGCTTATCCAATTTTCAGTCTCTCGCTCTCGCTCGCTCTTTCTCTCTTTCTCTCTTTCTCTCCCTCTCTCTCTCACTCTTACTCTATCCATTATGTCTATATGCGTATCTATATCTATCTATCTATCTATCTATCTATCTATCTATCTATCTATCTATCTATCTATCTATCTATCTATCTATCTATCTATCTATCTATCTATCTATCTATCTATCTATCTATCTATCTATCTATCTATCTATCTATCTATCTATCTATCTATATCACCTCTTTTATCGATTAATAGGCTATCGGCGCGAGAGACAACGCTAATTGATAGATGTGGTAGCTAGCGACGTCTATCCACGTTTAAATAAATGAATGAACGTGATTTTATCCAACTCTATATGACTGAGAAATCCTAATCACGACCGATGTTCGGTGTTGTTATCACAGCAAAAGAGTATGCCGGCACTACAGCCTATCCTATTCGGTGGATCTGCGATCCTTGCCTCCATCGGATTCCTGTTCTTCCCGGAAACACAGGGGAAGATGTTGATGGAGACACCTGAAGAGTGGCCGAAGTGGATGCGCGGAGAAATGAACGTAGCCGATAACAAAGAGGAAACCACATAGGAGAGAGGAGGACAGTTGAGTCGGTACGCTCAGACGGACCTGGGGAAATGAGGACAAAGAAGGAAGCACGAATTCTGTCCAAGTGATTGTTAGTGTCTTCTGCCGAGCATGAGAGGGCAACCACGAGGGAACACCATCGGAAATCCAAGATACACAACCGTGGAATGATGTCTGCCAGCCAATTTTTATTCACATGTATCGACATCGATCGATTTCTATAGATAAATAGATAGATAGATAGATAGATAGATAGATAGATAGATAGATAGATAGATAGATAGATAGAATCAAAACTATCTCGCCATAAGTAGCAGCTAGTGCATTCATTCCGATGAGTTACTGTTATTGTGTAATTAAATGTATATTTTTATTCTTAAATCCACTGCGCATTTAAACTTATTTGCAATCATTTTTACTTCACCTACCACGGCTATGGTCAATGGAGCCAGCATCGCTCCAATGCGAGCTACTGACGATGATATACCGACTCCAGTATTTCTGAAGCAATGAAACGTATGCAAGAAATTGCTGTTGTGACATTCAGTCACTCTACTAGCGCCGATCGATATAGCATTTTAAGAGACGATGGATAAGTAGGTATACGCAATGTATTAAGGAAACACGAAAATATCGCTACCTGTTCGCGTTCTAACGCAGTTTACTTACCGAACAACTCGTCTTAGTCTAGCATTTAGAAACGATAGGTTTACACAATGAAGTAGAATGTATGCAGTAACGTATGTGAGTACAAAGAGATACAAAGGGAAGGGAAACATGATAATATCGTTGCCCTGTTCCTAATCTTTACAATTCATATACTGATTCGGTTCTACAGCAGCTGTACTAACCTAACAACGGTGGGGTAGAATTCTGTCGTGTACAAATAGATACAGCTGAACGCAGACGATATTCCCATCTTTCCCGTCATCGTCAACGTCGTCACCAGCCATCCGAGCTCTAACAGAAAATATTCGCATATATCGCATTTAATTATTATTATAGCTTTTCACAACAATTACCGCGACCGAGTATTCCATTTCGTATTATGGAAAAGATCTTGTATTCGATCCATGAAATGCGATTTCTCACTTACGGAATCAGTAGTGGCGCAATATTCTCATTCCATTCGTTCATGCCTTTAGCGGTCGCTCTTTGGAGCTTACATACTGGCATTTGGCCTGGACGATATGCCCCTAAACAAAAAGCTACCCTAATTAATATATCTATAATATTTATTAATATATTTTTAATTTTGTTTTATTATTATTATTTATATTATTATTAATTAAATGTAATTAATATTCGATGCCTTACTTCTTGTCATCTCGTTCTTATTTCAGGTTCGGAAGGACCAAAGCAAATTCAATCTCATTGATGATAGCCGGGGTTCCTATATTTGCTATTTACTTCGTCAATAAATACTCAAAGGGCGGTGGCTGTGACGATCACGGTAATAAAAAAAACCTAAAGCAGAATATCTTGTAACTATACGCAGCATTTCTTTCAGTATCTCTTTAACTGCAACTAAGTTTACCTATTATTGTTTTTGATGAGAGCGGGCTTCACACTGACTGATAAACCTAGCAGATCCGTTTGTACCGCTCGTAAATCCAAAACGTCCAATATAGGGCAAGGAATTCAACCCATCCGTATAGTGTTTACCAGTTAACTAGTCAACAACTCATACAAGAGCACTGAATGTGCGGTGTTCACCATCGCACTAGTCCCAATGCCATCAGATAGCCCGGTACCTCCACTGCACCGATGAGGAAGCCGTTCAGGTACATGTTTCCTGAGAGCGACGATGTGCCAAAGGACAAGCCATAGTAGACTCCTGCATTGACGATCCTGATGCAATATGACAAACAAGTTACCGCGATGATCTGTTCTCTGACACCAACAACACAAGGTGGAGATATTAGTCCACGAGTCTTCGCCTATTAAACGCACAGCATTCACAATAGGCTTGTGTTTCCAGACGTTCGTGCTTTTAAACTGCTCGTGTTTTGTGATGAACGCAATGATATCGGCGTCGGCCAGCAAGAGTAGAATGCCGGCTAACGCTCCATTAGGAGTGTTCCCAACTTTGATATCATTAATGATTAATGATTAATGATTGATAATCCTAACCCTAACCTTAA
>NW_014577220.1:238377-241020 GCF_000485595.1 Priapulus caudatus | reverse complement strand
ATCTATCTATCTATCTATCTATCTATCTATCTATCTATCTATCTATCTATCTATCTATCTATCTATCTATCTATCTATCTATCTATCTATCTATCTATCTATCTATCTATCTATCTATCTATCTATCTATCTATCTATCTATCTATCTATCTATCTATCTATCTATCTATCCAGCTTTTTCTTCCTCTCCACTTTTCCTTGCTGTCTTGCCGCTTTCGTATGCGCGCGTTCGTGCGTTTGTGTTATCATATATAATCATGCATGGTATTTGAATGTCATTTTCGTCTTCTCTTCCTTACGCGGACAAATAACATCTACGTAGGCGTCGTTTCGCCATCAGGTAGGCGTCGGTGAACGATATATATCGCGATAACAAGCTCGGGTTTCTTTGTGCGGCGGATAACTAATAACTTTTCACGATATGGCGAGCGTGGGTCGAATCTAGCGCACGCCACATAAGCGCTGATTCCCGCGATAGAATGACTTCGCGTTCCGCGCATTCAGACGCATGAAAGAGTCCAATTTCGGAAAGGTTTGAACTTTGGGCACCGTCAGCGTCGAGCGTTTTTGACAGCAAAATGATATCTTCTGCGCATTTGGTTGTCACAGGAGGTGGTAGCGGATTATTGCCCGTTATTGTTCGCTGGCTGCACAAAAGCTCGTTGTGCGTCGTGCTCACGGCTAACTCTGATCGATGTTATCTGAAAACAGGAGCAACTGAGACCCGGGATTGCGGGCAACATCCCTCAATCATGTCGTCGAAACACGCTATGAACAAAATAAGATTGTCGCGCCGCTTAAATAGCGTTAGTAATACATAATAATTAATTAAATGAATGAATTCTGCTCTACTCAACACGTAAAAAACGAATAGTATGGTGAAAGACACAGGCGGACAGAGATGGACGAACAGACTGACAAACGGATAGGTAGACAGACAGACGGACAGACGCACAGACAGATAGAAAGACAGATAGACAGACAAACAGACATTCAGACAGATATATATATATATATATGTATATATATATATATATGTATATATATATATATATATATATATAGAGAGAGAGAGATAGATAGACAGATAGATAGATAGATAGATTAATAATAGATAGAAGCAATATCCGTACGTAGCGAGGAAATAAATATATTACGTATGGATTATTGCTGCTACGAAGGGAGTTGATTCTTTTGCGACTACATCGAGCAACTCAAACATTTATATCATGCATGTGGGACTTTAATATACATAGGCATTTCATATGTCATTCTGCATTCATGCGGCGCCTGGGGGCCATCGCAGTCATGAATATTTCATCGTCGCATTTGCTTATGGCATATGTTAACAAAAATGCGTTGTCATATGTACGTATGTTAAGCACTAATTGAAATGTACAGCGTATTATAATTGGAACATCATGGTGAAGTGGGTGAAAATTCGGGTATAAAATGCTTATATCTAAAAGTCTAACATTTATAATAATAAGAGATTGCAGTCGATTGCATTCATCCTTCGACATCTTGCACGTGCATCCGGTTCTCGCACGGTGGCGCCACAGTACAGCGGGCTTCTCCATGCATTACGCTTGCTGAAGAGACCGGCTCAATTCGCACCTTATTTAAAGTGCGTCCTTTACATAATACGCCAACGAAACAGACATTAAGTAATTACAGCTCGATGGTTATAGCCTTTCTCAGAAGGGTTCTCATAATGGCGACTTACGCCCAGACAAAGGGATTTAGCTAAATACATACGGACTGCTTCCTCTCGGCATTGATTCTCGGGCCGTACGCGTGAGTAACAAGGTAACGTAACACGTTGTCATTATATAGGTGCGAAATGACTTTGAAAATGAGTTAATTTGTCAGTTATTTTAACGCAATTTCCCGCAAATTATAGAAATTACCGACGTGTGCTCTTCTTGATTTTTTGCGCGTAAAGTGAGAAAATTGCGGCGAAGAGCTTGAAATCGGTGATTACCTGTCAGCGCGTCGTTGAGGCGATAATGTGTTAATGCGCAAGATGACATGCTTGTTAACCGTCATTCGATCTCCGCGCAAAGGAGCGTCGAGATCGGAGAGGCGACAACACGATTTCTTCGTCGCTCTGTGATATTTCATCATCGAGAGGTGTGCGGCGAGGTATTCCTCGGCTAGGAAGAGGGGGCCGGCGTTGCGTGTATTATTAAGATTGGTACTGTTACTGATGACGTTGACGTTGACGATTAAGATTATAATGATGATACCAATGATGGTGACGACGATAATGATGATGATGGGGAGGAGAAGGAGGATGAGGATGAGGAGGAAGAGAATAAAAAAGAAAGGGAGTAAGAAAATTGGGGATGGTGATCATATTGTGGATTACGACGATGACGACGACGAGGACGACGGCGACGACGACGACGATGATGATGATTATTATTATTATTATTATGATGATGATGATGATGATGATGATGATGATGATGATGATGATGATGATGATGATGATGATGGTAATGGTGATGATGAATATGATGAAGTAGAATGAGAAGTGGCGATGATGAGGATGAGGTGGATGAGGAGGAAGAGGAGGAGGAGGAGGAGGAGGAGGAGGAGGAGGAGGAGGAGGAGGAGGAGGAAGCGGAGGTGAAGTGG
>NW_014577220.1:227964-238367 GCF_000485595.1 Priapulus caudatus | reverse complement strand
GGAGGAGGAGGAGGAGGAGGAGGAGGAGGAGGAGGAGGAGGAGGAGGAGGAGGAAGCGGAGGTGAAAGTGGCGGAGGAGAAAAAGTGGAAAGAAAAAAAGAAGGGATCCGACTAGGTTGGGCACGCTGATTTTGATGTGGGTAATGACGCAAAGTTGAGTTTAACGTCCTAGTACATGAGTCAGGATATTTGATGTGCTGATACGTACGTTTGCAACATCTGGCCAACTGATGTTGTGAATGCTAGCGTATGGCTCCTTTGGTGAGCCCTCTGTCAGCTAACTCTTACGACCCCCTAACACACAAAACCGATATTATTTTTTTGTTTTCACACAATTCGTTTACGCAGCAACCGTAAGAAGTCACTAATCCTCCGTAACTTTGGCTGATATATCGAAGGTCATTATCGCCATTTTTTTATTCGGGATTTCTCGATTCTACAATGCTATCCCATTGTTTATTATTTTAGTACAACGCTCGCGTGGAGTATTGAATGTCTGACGTGAAGTAAATAGATAAAAGGCAAAGTGACGCGATAATGTCAGTTGAATTACGGCCACTTCGTACTAGTGAACGCGTAGTACGCGTAAACTACGTAAATGAACTAGTAGTACGCTTGACCTATGAATAGTTGTTTAAGAGCTAAAATTAGCATTATATTATAAAGTGTACTACGTATGTCGTTACTAATAATTCTACATCATGACGCGACATTTCGACAGCTTACTTGACGCAATATGCTACAACAACATGCACAGTAAAGTAATATCAGGTTCTAACATGATATATATATATATATATATATATATATATATTGTCACGGCACACGCATCAGCGCGTTGAGTTGAATCGTAAAAAGTGGTTGCTCAAAAACTCTGCCAGACGAACGCTGTCATAATGCGACACGTGGAGACTGCCGAGCGGAAATGAACAGATGGAGTTTCGTCAGAGCTCTTTTGTGTATTTCAAATAACAAATTATCTAACATCTGAAACATCTCGTCTAAATGTAGCGCCGAGCGCGTAAATAGCCTCATGTGACACAAGAGCGAGCGTATCATTTCGACTTTTGTCGCATGTTGGGTATAGGATGCCATAGACGACAGCCAAAGGGAGAGAGACAGCGAGAAAGAGAAAAAGAGGTGCTATGTTTTTGCTTCATTTTGCGTTCTACCCTCGAATTACCGTATCGTTTCATCTTTCTGTTTTCGGTTGTCGACGAGCGCTGTTGGGCACAATTATATTCGTGACATGAACATTCTTGTTTGCATCCGGCAACATGCGTCCAGCGCTGATGAAAATCAACGTATCCGACTACATTAGGTAATTTCCTGCGAGGCGACAGACAAAATGATTTTACGCTGGTTCACATGTCGCTGCGTGTCAGTGTACGAATGCACTAATGGAACAGCTTCATGAATATGCCTTTCTCCATGTACGCGTCAAGTAATATTAGAAGCCTTTTCCTCAGAAAATCATGCACGTATATAGGCTTTTACCTGCATTTATTTTTTTACGCAATGCATTATTCTCTCGGTTATACGTTTCCTAAAAATCGATTGGCCATCTTCATACATAGTATTGCAAAGTCGCTCACATAACGTTATAGCTTAGCTGGCTTACGCGCGGAGACGTCCGCCAATGTAGTAGCATTTTCATTGTTCAATATTTTCCTGAAATCGTGACCACGTGTAAATCGAATCAAAAACGTAACAGCTGTATATAATCGTGAATAGAAACGACCTATTACAGTCTGTGTGCACATGCATCCTCAGCGCCTGCGTATGTGTCACATTGTCACGCACCTGCCCGGCTGAACGCGACAGGTGTATGTGGGACAGGTGTATGTGGCACAGGTTTCGTAAAATCCCGCAAACAGGCTTTTTGTCCGGAAGCTAATCTTCTGAGCTTAGTGAAGCCCTATGTCCGTAGCTCCGCTCACGGTGTATCTTATTAGCGGCCTTCTAACTCTTTACATCCGGACCATTACGGCTGTGGCTACGTAATGCGAGGAAACAAAGAGCGTTTTTTGAGATTCCCGTTCGCACCTAGGTCTTCGGCTGGCATTGACGCTACAGTTCTTTTCGCTTAAAGAGGAAATGATACACCCGTGTGTGAAATCATAGCTGGATGCGAGCAAATCACATTACGACGTCGTCGACGCGCGGACGCGGGCAACGTCTAAATTGGATACAAACCTGGGCGACTCTAGCTGCCGACTTTTACACACGTGTTACCGTAGACCGACACTATAAGTCGTTAACGAACTCAACGCGAGTTGGCGCGGCAGACTCGAGGACATTCAGAATCAGTCTATCATGTTATGTAGGAAACCCGCACCTGATCCCCGATGACTGTACATCGAGTTTTTTTTTATCTATGAGCATGAATAGTCGTCGCGCATCTACCAGTGATCGGGTCAGTTCATTGAAGAGACGAATATAAAAGCACCGAGATGGAGTGCTAGGCTAGCGCGCGCGTGTGTGTGATACATGAGATGTACGTAAAGAGAGTGGTGAGGGTATGTGGTGAACGCGGCGAGCGTGGGTGAAGAGAGTGACTAATGGAGGTGAAGAGAGTGGCGATAGTAGGTAAGGAGAGTGGCGATAGTAGGTAAGGAGAGTGGCGATAGTAGGTAAGGAGAGTGGCGATAGTAGGTAAGGAGAGTGGCGAGGGTAGGTAAGGAGAGTGGCGATAGTAGGTAAGGAGAGTGGCGATAGTAGGTAAGGAGAGTGGCGAGGGTAGGTGAGGAGAGTGGGGATAGTAGGTAAGGAGAGTGGCGATAGTAGGTAAGGAGAGTGGCGATAGTAGGTAAGGAGAGAGACAGACGTAGATGGGGGAATGGGCGATGATAGGTGCAGAGAGAGGTAGGAGCTAGGCTAGATGGAGAGAGGACCGTAGTTAGATAGGGAGACAGTCGATGGTAGGTGGGGGAAGGGTCTAAGGCATCGGTGAAGAGAGAACACGTAAATGTCAGGGATGAGAGGGTTAGGTCCAAAAACAGCAATCCGGTTTGCACAAAAAATGTCATAGTACTCAGCTATACTGCTTACATCTCATGACTCTAAGACCCGAATGTGAAACGTAGCTAGATGAAGTGAAAAATGTTTAAATTCGTTATAGGAAACGATGATGATCGATATATTAATAATATTAATAATAACAATATTAATAATAACCGTGTAATCTATTGTTCGTAATGCTAATCTCTGATGCAGCTGTAGGCCTACACTAGGCAGCGACGCTGGCGTCCCGCGCGAGTGCAACACTCAAATATAGCCCCCTATTACGCAGGTGTTGATCGAACTAACGACGATGGCGTCCTTGCGATGTCGTATCAGGTGATATGACACCCTCTCATTACATCTCGCGACGAAAAATCGTCGTCGTTATGTTCGTAACCGGCTTATTATACCCAATAACGGTAGGCAGGCACCGCGTACAGTTACGGGGCGGCAGAGATG
The DNA here is from genome assembly GCF_000485595.1 of Priapulus caudatus. Classification (NCBI taxonomy): domain Eukaryota; kingdom Metazoa; phylum Priapulida; class Priapulimorpha; order Priapulimorphida; family Priapulidae; genus Priapulus; species Priapulus caudatus. The sequence goes on along the minus strand of NW_014577220.1, from coordinate 234,905 downwards.
CCGCAATTAACTAATGGGGTGCATTTAGTGGAATAACCTCCACCACCCTGACATGGGGAAAGCGGCGGGCGCGGGACCACCCGCCGTCACTGACACAACAATCTCAGTATCGCGCTACAGGGTAATTACGCAGAGCGAGCGTGATCTCGCAGACGATATGTAAATGCGGCGTCATTGTTGCACCTTTCAAGAAACGCTACACACAAAGACCCTCCCCGCTGGCCCGCCCCCTGGTGCAAGAATAACAGAACACAGGAACAGACCATGTTGCTCTAATGCATGGTTTGCAGTATACGCTGCATCGAGTCCGCACGAAGAGAAACTCCAATGCGCGGGGGGATATTCAATAATAAATTCGGAAAAAAAACGGAAATTAAAATAATTAATCAGAGAAGTTGTGTTAGCAACCGAAATTACGTAATCTTGCATTACTTGTGCTGGCCGAGTTTGAGAAACACAGCCGCCCCTCCCACCTTTACGCGAACACCCCCGCACTCACAAAGTGCGTCGAGCTGTTATAAAGGGGCGATGATTGTCAGCGAGCACAATAATCAGTTAAATGACCCCCTAGGTGGCGCCCGGTGCTAGGACAAATTTCGCCTACCGCTGAGATGCGTCTCGCACTCGATTCGTCGGCAACGGTTCGTTGACAGCTTAATTAAAACTGGGGCTGAAATTAACAAACACTGCCAGTCGCACCATCTGATCGGCTGCACGACAAAGCTGCCGCCAGCAGGCTGTCATGTTCTGACGTGATCGAATTAGCCTCTAGTCAATTTTAGCGGCGTGCTCTCAAATCGCGATATATGTGTATAATTCTGCGCAAACGGCGACACGCGTGCGAAACCTGCGCCACAACAAAGACGTGCCCGAACTTTCACAAATGTAACTATAGGAAATTTCTTAGGCCCATGCTCTGTTCGCAGTATATGGTGATACACATTATGCCAATTTATTCAGATATATAGTCAGTCATATAGCATGGCGGAGAGACGCCATTCAACTGCTATAAATTAATGAATTATTGTAATTATAGCATGAACATTGTATGCACTAATGATGCTAGAGCAAGAAAGAGAAAGTGCGTGGAAAAGAGAGGGGCGAAACAACTTTTTTGTGTTGATATGTTAAATTATTAGATACAATTGCATGAATAACCAGATAAACGTTTATACTTATACATTTATACAGGTTTACATTTTTACTCGGCATAATACTACAGTCTCGTATCACAGTTATCATCAGCGAAAAAGTCCAAATAAGGATACCGTTAAACAGTAGGCCTACTTACGCACTTCATACCACTGTAGCCATAGAACAAACACTTCAGAATTTTATTGCCGCACGTTTGTTACTCTGGCGATTATCGTTATTGTAATGGGGTATCAACGCGATTCCCTATATAGGTGTACAGATCTATCATTCGTGAAACACGCTGTTAGTTGAATGATAACTACGAGCGAAAATGTAAATAATAACACACGGACCATTGCAGTCGCGTGCGCTGGTGTCGTTAATAACGAAACACTGTATAAACACGACGAACTGCATGCTATCTACCGCATATCTCCTTGCCTGTTTCCTCCCACATAATCATCTCATCCCCTCATTCCCACATAACTACAATCACCGCCTATACTGCTAGCGGGTATTTACATCATTTTCTAACGTAGAGCCAAATTCAATCTCACCGGCGTGGGCGGGGAAGGGTGGGCCGCGGGGATAAATGATCTAATCAGAATCAGTCGCTGGAAATTATTCCAGTGCGAAATGAGCCTCTTGTCAGCGGCCATATGTCACGTCGGCACATGTAGGTGGAGCATTCATTCGACGGGCAAATCCATTGTTAAGCCTCATTATGACCGGCCGCATACGTAGTCGCGCAGAGAACAATCGCAGAATAGAACCTTATCTGATTTCAGAGAGCATGCAGGATCGTGTCCCTTGCCTCGGGGTTTATCGCGCTAAAAACTAAAAAAAAATCTCTATTTTGACAATAGAAAGGAATCGACTTAGCAGAATGAAAACAAAGCCGAGAGACGACGCTGTATGGGTTAGTTTAGATACTATCAAGTTGTTGTCGCCAGATTATAGTCTGGAAGTATACTCTGAGTGGGGGAAGGGAAAGTAACGTGGTCTATGTACTACAAGTCTGTTATTTTCAAATTATAATTTCTATGACTTAGTGCGATTTCCGCATCGTAATGAATTAATATGAAGGACGGTTTTGAAGCACACGTACTGTCGGCAGTCTATATCATATGCAATATTAATACAATTCATATCATGGTCTTCCGATAGTATCAGTTAGTCGGAATATTCACCGAGCTCTTTGTCTGCACTGCGTTCTCTTATCTGCTTAGATTCGTATTATGAATAGTGATAATTTAAATTATATATATATATATATTTATTTATTTATTTATTTATGATACTTCCGATATGCTGCTTGCGTGCCTGGCAGCGATCCGCAGTAGAGATGGCGCTGCTGAGTCTGTCACGCACGGAGATGACGATAGATCATAACTCACCTGCACAGTGATCGCGCCTCGTTAACCCATTAAACTTTTCAACTGTGAATAGTTCGCCGCCGCCGCTGCCGCGGGCCCAAGCAAGATAGCTCGGCGCGGAGAAAAAAAACCCGAAGCCACAGACCGGGCGCATGCGCGGGTAATGGCGTCCCATTAGCCAGCGTCGGCGCGCGGACGAGGTGGTTAGTGGGATTTTCGGAGCGGTGGTTCGGCGCCCTTTCATGTGTGCGTCGATGGGTCCGATAGGACGAGATTCGGTAAGCTCGCTCGCCGCCTTGTCTCGGCACGCGTGTTATCTCCGTTGATCACGAGGATGAAGCACAGAGGGATGTAAGATAGCGACGATAAGCGGCCGCATTTTTCGCCGCTAGTTCATAGTCCGTCAAAACTACCTATTCGGCGGACTTTAATTAGCTACGAAAATAACTGCTCGCAAATGGTGCACAGCGTGTATAGAGGCACGATATAACGCGTCACCTCAATCTGTACATCGATAAACGCTGATCAGGTACATTCATTTTAGAGAAACTAATTAATATAATTATGTAAGTAACACATGTACAGTCAGCAAGTCTTGAAGGTGATCGACAGACCCGTCGCCCGGCCTTTTTTGTACCGTGTAGTATACGGTATTTACTCCTACACAACAATAATTGGATTATATATATATTATATATTGGATATATATATATATATATATATATATATATATATATATATATATATATATATATGGTGTATCAGTGTATCATTGGACGTTGGTAATATTGTTAATGTCGTATAGAAGCGGTATTTGTTTCCGTTGACGTAATGAAATTGCTACGTAACCTGCTGTTTTCGTTCTCAGATCGATCACTGCATGGGTGTTAATTTTCATACGGCGATCGCGGCGGGACATCAATGCAGGTGGGGGGAAAGCGCAAAATAAATTACGGACAAGAACCTTCCCGTCGCGAGAATTGAACCCTTTATATATATATATATATATATATATATATATATATATATACAACTGCCGGTGGGCATTCGTTTTCTTTTCGTAAGCTGAAAGCGCTAGGAAGCCCTAGAGCGCTGCTTCTACTGACGCATGATGGTATTACATTATGCATTATCTGAGCGCATATCAAATTTTACATGATGGTAACATTTCCGCGCGCGTGCTCACAAAGCGGGGAGAGAAACCTGCAACGTGCGCGAATATAGAAATGCTATTTGCTTAATTATTTTTTTTTGCGTATATAACCCTTAGTATTTATGCTCTTCATGATTTTGATGCCATCTTTCAATGTTAGTTCGCGATAAAGAAAGCAGGACGACTCACGTAAAAAACAACGTCCTTTAGCGAGAAATATCGGCGCAGCGGCTGCACGTAAAATCACAAGTATATAGCGTCGTACGTTTTCACGTTAGAAGACACCTACGATAGGGCGATGCTCGCTTAAAATAAGTCCGATTTACACATGTTACACCATTTAAAGTTTTTGCGTGAACGATAAACCCCCGGCGACGGTTGGCGCTTCTATCCAACCGCATTCTTCTCGCTGATATTCACTTAAGAGAAGTGACAGTGGTAATGCTTTGAACTGTAACCTTCGCGTATAGTCTCCCATCATAAAGGATTATTTATTTCCCATCTCGCGCACAGCAGCCTGCCGTAACGAAGAATAACATTGAGCACATGAGGGACGGCTCGGATGTCGATGATGGTTTAATTGTGTAAGCAATGTGCCAAGATGTTTATGTTTTCTCAGCGGACAATGTGTCAATAGTCTTCTCTTAGATTGCAGCCATGTGGCCCGTGAACTGCGCACTAACTTTAATAGGTGTAATATGTGTGGCTTAAACAGGGTGCGAGGGCGATGGAGTCAGTGAGAACCAGCGTAAAAGAGAGCGAAAGACAACCAAAGAGGAAGAGACGGACGGACAAAGAGAGAGAGAGAGAAAGAGAGAGAGAAAGAGAGCGAGAGGGAGATAGACGGATAGATTGATAGATGGATGGATGTATGAATGGATAGATCGGTGGATGGATGTATGAATGGATGGGTAGATGGGTGGATAGATGGATAGATGGACTGATAGATAGATAGATAAATAAATAGATAGACATATATATATATATATAAATAGATAGATAGATAGATAGATAGATAGATAGATAGATAGATAGATAGATAGATAGATAAATAGATAAATAGAATAAATAGCACTCGATAAACGAAGATAGATAGAATGGATAGATAGGTAGAGAAGAGAAAGATGGGAAAGTGATAATAGAAGAAACAGATAGGAAATAATATAATATAATATAATATATATATATATATAGTAATATATATACTATATATATAGTAGAAGAGAGAGATAGAGAGATGAGAGAGAGAGCGAGAAGAGAGAAAAGAAGTATAGGTGGTAACCACGAGAGGGAAAGCGATAGAAAACGGAGATATGAGAAAGCGCGAGAGAAACGGGAGCGACGAAGGGATAGACGAATGAGATTGAATCATTGATGAATGTATGAATGGATATATGGTAAGGATATTGTATGATGATGGTTGAGTGTGGAGAATGATTGAGTGATGGATGAGTGGATGATGGTTAAATACAGGATTGGATGACTAATAGATATATAGATATATAGATAATACAATAGATAGACATATATATACAAGAGATAGATAGATAGATAAGATACAGCTACGATAGATAGAAGATAGATAATAAAAAGATAGATAGAGGATATATAGGTAGACGAAAAGACAAGAGGGAAGTCGATAAGACAGAGATTAGGAAGAGAGAGAAGAGAGCAGAGAGAGAGAGAGAGAGAGAGAGAGAGAGAGAGAGAGAGAGAGAGAGAGAGAGAGAGAGAGAGAGAGAGAGAGAGACGAATAATCGAAAATAGCGAACTAGTAGACCTACCTAAATAAAATAAAACTATATTGCATAGAAACATATAGTATATATCTGCTGTTTCCGAACACCATTAAGTGTACATAATGATACGTGCTCTTACCAGTAGGCCTATGTAACAAATTTTCATGTGGTTTATATAGAAACGGTTTGACTTCTTCGCGCCCTCTGTCGGCGAATTCGTTTAGCATTGTATTTCCTTATGCACGAAGGCGGGAATACATTGAAGTGTGCCTACACATGCTGAAACACACGCGTCATTCTTTACTTATGCTTCGTGTTTAATACTATATACTACATACAATACTACTATGAATGTTATTTGAGTCAAATTATATTTATTTTTATATCAGATTTACCTAGCTCCTGCATGAATACTAACTAACACGTTCACACTAAATTTTACCTCAATTGCACCGGCTATCTCGAAGAATGCCCACACTGAACACCGAAGGAGAATATGCATCTACTAAGCACATACGAACACGGTGTGTGTAGTGACTGTTACACATGCTGGGCTTAGCTACCAGAATTACTATTATCTGTTAACAGGCGGGAGACGATGTGACGTTAGTCACATTGCTGTGAAAGCTATATATATATATATAGTATTTAGTGATGGATCTACATCTGGAGGCGTGGTGACAACTGTGAGCTAGCGACTTCACACAAAAGACGATGGGCTTTCTTCATTCTCTCTTGTTACATTTTTCACAATTCATAATCACACCTTTAAACCATTCTTTCGAATTATGGTGTTCGAATAGCTCGGATCATGCTTCGAAACGAGAATTCGCGTTAATACCGAATAAATATAATCAAGAGTACATAATAGAGATCTCTAAGATACATAATAGAGATCTCTATTATGTACTCTTGATATAATGTGTGTAATATGATGCACGTTTGGTTGACTTCCTGGTCAGAAATATCCGTGAAGATGTTTTACCTCTGGCCGAACGCAAACCATTTCCGGGGAGTGTCAACCAGCTCTTAGAAAGCTCGCTGCCCTGCTGCCCGGAACAAAGGTGACACAGCGTACATAGAAACGGTATGCCAGATGTAGTCTGTTACACGCGACAAGGCAAAACTTTTGCACCTGCCGATAATGAAAAGGCCTCGGCTAAATCCGCGAAAGTGACCGACTTTGGCTCAGCTACAGAGGCCACGTGAGGCTCACCGAGAAAAAGAAAGCGAATAGAGATCGCAGGCGGGAACACGAGTGGCATAAAGCCAAGCTAATAGAGGAGGTTGACAGATGGACCACCTGCATAGTGAGTAAGATGGTGGAATAGGCGATAGTGAGCGAAATTGTATAAGTGCTGACTGTATTAGCGGGGTGAGCGATCAAGGGAGTGGCTCTAGATCTACGATAAACATGTTGATTCCGAATAAATATACAATATATATATTATATACATATAATTATATATATATATATATATATATATATGTAGAAACAAAATTTAAATAGAATAGAAATAGCTATGATGATTGAGAAAA
>NW_014577220.1:222968-225595 GCF_000485595.1 Priapulus caudatus | reverse complement strand
ATATATATATATATATATATATATATATATATATGTAATATATATATATATGTCCCCTCACGTACCTAAGCCAAACTAGTAGTGCATAAATATGCAAGAATATCTGATCATATCACAGGCATTCTCAAAAAGGACGACATCGAGTGTATTTTGGTGTTACTATCACCACAGAATAGACAGATACGGAGAGACAAAACAACACGCTATGTGTTGCAAATAGCCTAGGGTAGTAACATGGCCAAATATAAATTATGGCAACAGTGTTGACTGCCAGCAGTTAGTGAGAGGTCTCATGAACCATTTCGATTTGTAAGAATCAGAAATTGGTCCACCTTTACCAACTTACATTTTGGCTGATGCACGTGACAAGGACAGGCATTCCTTAGACATTTGTTTGTTTCTTTGCTTGTTTGTTCTTGCATTCATTTATTCCATCCTTTTATATTTTTATATATCATTCATTTCATTTTTAAATATTATATATATATATAGGTAAATTTATCACCCAGGGATTAACTTTTACATTTTTAACTATTATCAATGACTTATTAGTAAATGAGCATTTACACTACTTACAAGCAGAGATTGCAGCACATTTACACTACTTACAAGCAGAGATTGCAGCACATTTCAAAGTAATTCCATGTGTAAACACTTTCTCCCACGCATGATGAAGATGAGCTGTGAAATGTTTTAGCATCAGACAAACGTTCATAGTTATACTATAATAAAATGTTTACATATCTGTGCTTTGAGAAATGGTACATGAGAGAGAGGAGTGGGAAAAAAGAATATGCATAGAAGAGAATTGAGGCTAATTTACAACGTTACACTAATTCACTTAATAAACGTTTAAGTGAAATTTGATGTGACAGAGACTCGTCAAACTTCTAAGTAGAGAATAAACTATATAATACATGAAAAAATTATTGAGTCACGCTATACACCCACGTTCTTTGTTGCTTACCTACTCCAAAGAATAGTGGTGCTATAAACATAGATTTCCTACTTCCTACTGCTGCCACTAACATGGGCAACATACAGGCCCGGAATATGAACTCCTCCGAGAATGGTGCCTGTTTGAGAGAAAATAATTTTGTGAAATTTTAATATGTTTTTTTTTCGTTTCTTCATTTATTTGTTAATTTGTTTGTTCGTTTGTTCATCCAATTAACGAATAATTCATTAATAACGAATTGAATCCATTAAGTCAATCATTCATGCTTATATTCCAAAGCTTATATTCCAAGTGAAACAAACACTTGATTGCATTTTTAATAATGACCACTTTGTTACTTACTACAATGTGGTTCCGTAACCACGTCCAGTTCTTCACACAAGCAAGCCAATAGCGTGGCTCTGCAAAATAATTTATAATATTTTCACTAATGACATAATAATGTCCATAGGCACACATATTATTACTACGTACTCGCATGGCGAAATGTAGACTTACTACTAATATACATGTACTAGCTATTACCCGTCCTCCAGACGGGTTTGAGTGGGGTCTGATTTGAGGATGGCAGTTTAACCATTTATCTCTCACTTTTAGTTGAGGATGTATTTACAGTAAACGAAAAATACTGATATTTAGACTCGAGTCATATATCAATATTTGTTTAAAAAAAGTTGTCTAATATATATAAAATCTGAAATTTTACCTTAAAATGACATGTAATTTTTCAAAAAAAAGGGAAATGAGGTGATTTCATAGTACAATTTGACTTATTTAGATATTATTTTTGAAAATATTATTCTGGTTAGACTGCCTGTCTCTCTGATCCTCTCTCTGCTCTCTCTTTATCTCTGTCCTCCTTTCTCAGGCGCTCTTCGTCTCTCTCTCTCTCTCTCTCGTCGTCAGTCTCTTCTCCTCATCATCTCTTCGCTCTCCTCATCGTCTCTCCGTCTTCTCTCTCTCTGCTCCTCTCTCGCTCTATACACGGCAACTACGCTCGGTGCTCCCGCCTCTGCGTCCACTGCTCCTCTTTCACTGGTCCTCCTCTTCTCTCTCCCTCGCTCTCTCGCTTCCCTTCTCGACCCCCTCTCTCCGCTTCTTCTCTCGCCTCATCTTCTCTCTCTCTCCTACGGCCATACCTACTACTCCTCTCTCTCTGATTCCTCTCTCGTCTACATTCACTACTCTCTCTCTATGCTCTCTCTTCTGCTAGGTGCATCAGCACTGCTTCAGTTCCGTCCTCTACATCTTTGCTGCTCAGTACCTCTCATCCGTCATCCTTGCGATCAGCCTGCTTCTTCCTCTCTTACCCTCTGTTCTCTCTCCCCGTCTCTCACTCGTCCTGCGCCGTCTCCCCTTCCTCTCTCTCTCTCGTCCGTCTCACTCTCATCGTTCTCTCTCTGTCTGCGCCTTCTCTCTCTACTCGCCACTCTGCCTCTCTCCCGTCACTCTCTCTCTCTTCTCTCTTTCTATTTCTCTTCCTCATGCCTCTCGCATCTCTCCTCTCGTCTCGTCCCGCTCTCACTTCTCTCTCCAGTCCTCCGGTCTCTCTGTCCCTACAACACATCTCTCTCGTCCTCTCTCTCTTCTCTCCGGCTGCTGTTCTGCCTGACTCTTCCCTCTCACTCTCTCATCCCTCTCTCGCTTAGCTCTCTCATCTCTCCTCTTC
>NW_014577220.1:213041-222943 GCF_000485595.1 Priapulus caudatus | reverse complement strand
CCTCGCCTACTCCACTTAAACGAGTCTTCTAGGGAGTCGTCTACGCCTACTCCTAACCCTAACCCTCAATCCTAACTCTAACCATATCAAATAGGTGACCTAGTACTGTCCGGTCCTTATACCGCGACGTACCCAGTTCGTTCTGGCGGCAGTACCTCTATCTGGGAAGGTACATAGACTATGAGCTACACTTGCCAGCTGTGAGTGCCACTGGCATCACCCCTCCTGTTCATCTTAAATTTAGACTGTAACAAGATGTGTGGGATAACTATGATTAACAGATTTAAATTTCCATTAAATGAATGTTTAAAATATTCCATTCACATTCCCATGTTAAAATATAAAGTCTTGATTTATTTCTGATACTGCTGAATCCGGAGAATGATATATATGTGTGGTTGCGTGCGTCGCGTGCGTGCGTGCGTCGTGCTGCCTGTTTGCGTGGTGTGCTAAATTTATACATTGTAAAAGATTCACTACATATTAATTCATTGTTATTACAATAATGTTTCAGAGACCATCCTGAACCATCCTAAAGAAGATTCATTAAGTGTATTTGTATTGTATGCTGTTATAGCCGCCAAGTTATATCTAAAAGAACTCGTCTTGCCATCGATATCCAGAGGATTTTTGAGGCTTTAGGCCTAAGTTATAAGGCAAGCTTAAGGTGAGGATCTGATGTTGTATCCATTACTTGTTATGAATGCAGTAGATAACTACCTAATAGTAATAAACATTGCTTGTTTCCAGGGTTTCATGTACTCTGTGTTTCATAGTTGTTAATATGTTGTTAGACAACCAGATAATTTTATATAGCAGCAAATATATGCTGGGTTTCGAAAATACATTTAGAAACGAAATAAAAGTTTCGTGGCTTGGCCATGAGGCGGTTGTTCCGATAAAAATATGTGAATTTGCATTTTTTATAACATAGATATGGTGTTCTTCTCTTACCAAAATGTGTCTTATTTGAGGTGGTAATTTTTGGGTGTGTTTTGCACATATTTGAGGTTCTAGCCAAAGTGAACCACTACAGGTTTTTTCAATTTTTTGGACAAAATGGTTTTCTTTTTGGTGCATTCTAAAGCGTATCTTTTTATTCGTAGATTCAATAAATGTGTAGGTTTATTGATGGGGAAAACAGTGAATTTTCAGCAGGTGTTTGGACAAATTATCTGTGGTTGCGGTCTAGAGAATTTTGAGCGTAAGCGGCCCTTGCCTCGCCCGTGCTCCAATGCAGGGGGGGAACATGCTATATAATACATTGCTGTGCAGGAACACACTTATGGGCAATTGGCTGGGTGTGAAAGTCAAATGGACTCTGCGTATAGCTATACTGTTTACCATGGCTTGTTAACTATTGCGTAAGTAGGTCCTGTAACTGTAAGTCAGGGACTGATAAAACTGTATTACATTGTCAATTGCGTTTACGTGTTATTATCATTCTTCTTTAAAACTAACTAACCATGTAGGCATTAATTGTAATGTAATAACTAACTCATTCACAATTTGGTGAATATGGTGGTTGAAGTTTTGAATTTTTTAATCGTTTTATTTCTAATCTATGTATCTCACTCATAGCTATTGTAGATAACTTGACAAGCTTATAAACTAACTTTCATTTTTCAGATTTTATATTATGGGACCATAATGTACAATATTCTTGTTGGACTGTTCCGCTTTACCTGGTAAGTGGTTTATCAATTTTTAGCTCACCCTTGACATCGTTAAGATGAGCTAATTGCCACTGGTGGCGTCGTCCGTCGTTCCGTCGTGCGTTCCGTCGTCAACATTTGGCTGCACGGTCAACGATAACTTGAGAACCGTTTGACCCACATGTTCAAATTGCATACAGTTGTTACTCCGTATGGGAGAGATATTGAACGTCCTATTTTGGAGCCACGCCAGTCTACCTACCTTTTCGAGCCATGGCCCACTTTTTTGGGAAAAATGGAAATGTGCCATCATTCAGTTTCAGCGTTAAAGTGGATTTTGCTCATTATTTGGTATGTGAATGTAATAAGGACTGGCCCCAAAACATATCACATGTGTTTTAATTATTTTTTTTTTTAAATTATGCAAAAATTGGTAGATTTTGGCAAATTTCACTATTCATCAGTGTTCTGCCTCACGGTCATACGATAACTCGAGAACTTGTTTGACCACATGCTCAAATTGCATACAGTGGTTACTCCTATGGTGAGAGATTGCAACGTCCGTATTTTGGTAAGCACGCAGTCGACCTACTTATCGATGCCACCGCCCACTTTTGGCAATAAAAAGAAAAGTGGCCTTAGATTCATTCGATTTTGTTAAATTGATCCTACTACCTACCTTACCTACCTACTACTACCTAATTGATACCGCTACTTGTAATATTGCGTTTTAGTTTTCTTCATCTACTAGCCAATTTGACTGGAATTATTTTATTGCTTTTATTTGCGAGATACTCGAATACCAAAATGCGGATCATTTATGGGTAGCACCATCTTATCGCCGATTTTCAGGACTTTAGATTCTGAAACATTTATTTCGCATCAAAACTAACGCCTGAAACAAAAATTCTAACGAAATTTCTATATTAGTATAAAACCAGGGAAATAAGGAACATTGATCACATTTCGGTCCGTCATAATATGGAAACACTTGCCAATATTTTAAATATCTTATTACTCCCTCTTCTATCAACCCATTGTGAGCTTATAGTGTCCATCGACACTTTCGTTTAATGAGCATGTTATATAAATATTTTAGTAATTTTTAGCTCATCTGTACTTGGTCATTAGATGGCTTCAGTTATTGTGTTTGTATTTTGGCCAAGGCTCACATAAAGGTACAAAATAATATCTTCTGTTGGAGTTCGCGTAAAAAATTCTATGGCAACAGATTAAAAATTGTTGTGCTCCACAAATTCTTTTATCTAGTATAATTCGAGGATAGAATCGTCATGCACATGTTCGCTTGGGTAGCGGGCCAGTACATAATCCCATACACATATATTAACCAGGCCTCATGTTGCTTTATAAGGAAATGGAAAAGTTGGCAGTGTTTAAAGTTAAAGGGTAGCACCAGTCATGGGCCAGATAGAATTTTATGATTTGCTACAACAATTTAATTTAGATAGTTCTAATTTATGCATGAATGAATGTTCCATGACGAAATTACACAGCTCCATTGTGTTGCATTTATTCATCCTAAGTAACAACCACATTGGTATGGCTTTTTTCCTACTGGTATTATGTGGCCAATTAGCGCTAATTATTCTAATAAATTTTTTTTGATCATCTGAATGAGACTTGCTGAGCTGTTTAGATCTTTTTATTACTAGATACCCTCCAGCATTTTCTCTTCTGCCCAATTATCCTTTGTTCTCCAGGAACATGTTAAATACCACCAGCTATAATTTGCCTTCCTTAGAAAAAAAATGAATTGCTACCATAGATTGTTTAAGGAGGGCTTGCAGATGCCATGTGCATTGGAATTTACACTTACTAGTGTAACCATCTGTAAAACATCATGTTAAATTTTTTTTTCTATTCAAATCTTGGTGTATACTTCAACGCTGCTACCACTTAGCAATTAAGCCGTATGTTTGGCCAACACAGCCAAGTAGGTCATATTTTAAGTATGCATTTCTGCGCCGTCACTCGTTACGTAAATAACACAGAGAGTCAGTTTCAGGTGAAGAGAATATATTGTGTTATTTTACTATGGGAAATCATGGTCGTTAAATACTCGACTATGTATTAAACAGAACTATTACTATCAGCGGCAATATGGTAAATCTTTAGAATGGTATTCTTTAATTTATTGTTTTAATATGCAAATGCTTTGCAGATCATGAGGTATTTTCGTTTCAAATCAACCCACCCCGATCCTCCTCAGATGTGGTGTGAAAATGAAAGTAGTATGGCAGATGAGTTAGCACAAGTATTACATTTGCGAGTATTGGTTGCTATATTCGCTTCTAAAATATTTATCATTCAGGCCTAATTTTATGGAGGCTATGAGCTGAATATTTACAACCTAGATATTTTAAAGCCTATTTTTTCATTTGTTTATCTCTATGGATATTATGCTTATGCTCCCGAGTGATACACGTCTGCATATGTGTGAATTATGTTTGCATGTCAATTCGAATGAATTCTATTGTGTGTAAAATTATAACTAGCTGAATCATATTTTTCAGCTCACAATAGTAGATTCCAGTTCCAAACCATTTTCGGAGATTCAAGCTTGTTCCGGTTTCGACTGAAACTTCAGAAGTTGTGCTCTGAGTCATCCCTTAATATTGAGCTGAATATGTTCTGACCTGTGAAAGCAATGTAGACTCATTAGTAAATGGCCTCGTCGTGGCAGTAATTCCTCTAAGATAATTCACTCACAACATTGTAGACACAGCGGGTCTGGTATATACCGGCAACAGCAACACAAAGTGTTAAAATTCCAAATCTATATTATTAATAGTAGAACTAGAGCCGAAGTGTCGTTTTGACGTATCTCCTTCCGAAACGTGCGCCGTGTGCTCGGCGAATCCGATGCTGGGGCCCCTTCTGGACGTCCCAATACATTCCGCTACGTTTTATAACGCGATTTTTCGATTGGTTTAAAAGTGACTTTTTCAGGCAATTTCCCTAAAAAGTTATGTGCCCGAAGAAACTTCGGCATTCATCGGCGCAAACCCACACCAACTTTTAGATCGCAAAATCCCGCATGCGCATGCAGTTCCAAGCAGAGTACGTGACTCACACTTGGGATTTGACAGTGGCTCTCATCCGCAAACACCGCACCAAATTTTTACGATCAGCCACAATCCGCGTGCGCAGTCAATCACTAGACATGTGAATCACCTGCTTACCGAACGTGCCGTGTGTTGTGCGCTGCGTGTGTACACTGCTATGTTATGTAATGTATGCTGTTGCTGTGCGTGCAGTGCGGTGTCGTTATGTATGTTATGGTGTGCGCCTCGTCAAGTTTGTGGTGTAGAATTACCGTGCTCGTGTGTGTGCGCGTGCCTCCGTGTGCTGTGTAAACTGTGTATGGTGTTGAGGCTTTGATATTGTGCAGTGCGATGCCTGTATGTGTGTGAATGCGGTGTGTGCGTGCGTGCGCGCATGTGTGGCAAACATTTGACAACGGGAGGTGTAACCGTAGCCCGCGCTTTACTCCTCGGCCTCCAATCTCTCATTTTTAGGACGCCGTTTCGATTGTCTAAGAGCACACACATACCACACTCATACATGCCATAACATTTTGAAATCTGTGTTTTAACAGATTTTAATGTGTTTTCTCACGGGTTTTTAATTGATATAATGCTTATACTAAATGTAGATTAAATGGTATAATAATAAGCATTTAATTAGGTGGGGCCTTCAACTTAAGCATGAGCAAGCCCACACTAAACGCACGTACCGGCACGCACGACGACCAACCGGCTACGCGCTACACACGCACATACAAAGTCCATTGCGGCTGCGGTGTATATAAACACCAATCACTGCTCCGCGCACAGTCTGTGAGGCGAAACCCCCACGAGAGACCGGACTGCAGTTGTATGTGTGTGTTATTGTGTATGTATGTGTGTGGTGTGTCTTGTTTGTGGTGTTTTATGTGTGGTGTTGTGTGTGTGTGTGAGTGTGTGTGTGGTGTGTGTGTGGCTGTGTTGTGTCTGTGCCAGTGTGTTGGTGTGTGTGTGTGTGTGTGTCGTGTGTTGTGTGTTTGTGTCAATGTGTTGCATGTGTGATGTGTTGTGTGTGTGTCGTGTGTGTGTGTTGTTGATTGTGTTGTGATTGTGTGTGTGTGGCTCGTGGGCATATATGAACTCTTCTGTGTGTTGTGTGTGGTGCGTTTCGTGTGTGTGTGCTGTGTGTGTGTGTGGTGTGTGTGTGTGTTTGTGGTTGTGTGTGTGTGTGTACGCACGCTGTGCCTGTGGTGATTGTGTGTGGTGTTGATTGTGATGGTGTTCTGTGTGTGTGTGGTGTTTGGTTGTGTGCTATTGTGGGTGTGCTTGTGCTCCTGTGTGTTGCTGCTTGTGTGTGTGTGATGTGTGTGTGTGTGCAATGTGTGTGTGTGTGATGACTGTGTGTGTAGTGTGTGGTTATTCTAAATTGTGTGTGTGTGTGTGTGTTGTTGTGTGTGTGTGTGTCGTGTGTGTGTTGGTGTGTGTGTGTGTGTGTGTGTGTGTGTGATGTGTGTGTGTGCGTGTGTGTTGTGTGTGTGTATGTGTTGTGTGTGTGTGCTGTGTGTTGTGTGTAGTGTCGGTGTGCTGTGTGATTGTGTGTGTGTGTGTGCTGTGTGTGTGTGTGTGTGTGTGTGCTAGTGTGTGTGTGGTGTGGTGTGTGTTGTGTGTTTTGTGTTGTGTGTGTGTTGTGTGATGTTGGTTGTGTTGTGTGTGTGTGTGCCCCTGTTCAGTGTGTGTGTGTGTGTGTCTTGTTACTTCTTGTGTCTGTGTGTGTGGGAGTGTGTGATAAATGATGTACGTGTGTTGTGTGTTTTGGCGGCTACTGTGTGTGTTGTGTGTGTGTGGTGTGTGGGGGTGTGTGATTGTGTGTGTGTGTGCGGCTGTGTGTGTGCCGCGCCGTGGTGCCGTGACTGCGTGTGCGCTGCGCGTCGGCGTGTGCGTTATAATGTGTCTTGCACGCCCGTGTTGTGCTAAATGTGGTATGTGTGTGACGTGGGTGCGCGGTGAGTGTGACTCGCTGGTTCTTTGTGGTATGCCGTATGTGTTTTGTGAATGCGCGAAATCGAGTCCCTGTGTGTGCAGTGATTGCTAGGGCCCGCGTCTCTTGTGGTGTGATGTCTGTGTTGTCGCGCGTGGTTACCTTTGACTCTCCAACATACTCTCTCTTCCTCGTCTATATTACTGTTACTTATACATATACTATTCCTTTCGGATTGGTTGTGCAATATTTGACACACCGGGAGGTTACCGTGCCCCTCGCCTCCACTGACTTTCAAGAAATATATCTTTTCCAAACTACTCATAACTATTTTTTTTCCTTCAGAATTTCACTTATTATTCATGTGGCTTGAGAGAGAGGGAGAGAGAGAGAGAGAGAGAGAGATTGAGAGATGTGATAGCAAGCAGGACTCGACATACCTGCGATAGATTAGAAGTAGAAGCCTAAAAAAGTAGTAATTATTTCATTTTAGACAATCATTCAAAATGCACTTTGCATTGTCATTCAGACGGATGACCTGGTATCATCACAACACGAACCAAAATCCTTTCATAGCTGTTAAAAAGCAGTCTGAATTTTGGGAAATTCATTAAACGCGCATAGATATATCAGCGATTGTATATTAGAATTTGCGTTCTTTGTTGTTAGATCTGTCTGAAAACATATTTGTTAAAAAGCAACGGCCATCAATAAATTCACAAAACTTGTATTTGTTTAGATCTAACTAATGATTATTTTTTTTATTTCATACAACCTATGAATACACAGACTTGCTCTTAGTTAATGAGAAAGAAGGTCAAAAATCACACAAATGAACTGTTTAATGAATAGTATTGAGGAGATCACTAGCTTTTATCAAGTCGATTTTCACTTACAGCAATATCAAACGTACCGTATACTATTTGTGCATTTTCAACAGGTCAAATAGCTTTCTTAGCAGGTTTGCCAAACCATTACAATACACATATATACAAATATGTTTTTAAATATACTCAGCTAACCAATATTACAACATTAGCCTAACGTCAACAATAACTTTATTGAAAGCATTACTATCATAATAATTAAAACCAACAAGTAATATTAACGTTTTGTTTTGTCAGCATCAGCTGATGCTACCCGTCTCCATTACTCTTTGCTGTGTATTCAACGCCTGTATTCATACAATCTGTACTTGGACATTCTCAAGCCTTCGACAACAGTGCCTTTGCAGAAGAGCACCAAATATCAAATTGGAATTAAACTACATTTATGACAAGTGTGACCAACTTTTATATAACTAATGTATACATGGGCAGGAGATTGACTAATATGTAAAAGACATACTTGCAGCTTTACTAAATAATATATAAGACGAAATCGTATGAATGAATAACAATCTTAAACAATTTCTTTCCAATAGAGATGTTCATGAGAGAAACATATATATCATACTAAATACCTCCATTGGTATATCACTTGATGACGAGATACATTGGCATCTGCTCGTAACCCCAGACATACTCCTCCTTCCCAACGACTGCCGTAAAACCCGGATTTTTTCTCATCACAATATAAACATCACAAGGTGTACACATCATTTGCGAACCACATCGGGTCTGTTGCGCTCCACATCAGGTAAATCCAGAGCAGCAAACCAACAATATATGACAACGCGATGAAAGTGCGCTTCGGATGTCGATGAGACAGCACTTCATTAAAGGCAGGAAAGCCCATGTGGTTGCAGAACGAATGAGCGACAAATGGAGCTGCCAGATGACCTGTGAAATGACAGGGAAGTGCTTTTATTATTGATAATGGGAACGAGGATCAATATATCAATATATAAAGTATCAATACGGGAGAATCTCTTTCATCGACTTGAAAGAGAACCAAACGATTGCAAGAGTGAAATGCGAAAGCCATGAAAGAAATGCGACTTGCCTGTTCTTAGAAACAGAAATGCTGAGTACGTGCCAAATATCGTTGTATAGGAGAACTGGAACACTGAAAAGAACATGACATGAACGTTGATAAATGTTTGAGCCAGCCTTCAATTTTGACAAGTTTAACAGGCACACACGTGTGTGCATGTGTGTATGTGCGTGTGTGTGCGTGCGTGCGTGTGTGTGTGTGCGTATGCACTGTGCATACACGTGTACGTATGGGCATTTAAACATAAATAAACATATAAATTTCTAATTTACTAATATATATATATATATATATATATATATATATATAGAGAGAGAGAGAGAGAGAGAGAGAGAGAGAGAGAGAAAGAGAGAAAGAAGATATGTGGGTACAGAGAGGGAAGAGCGACAGAAAGACGGAGATATGGAGAAAGCGCGAGAGAAATGGAGCGAGAAGGAGATAGACGGATAGATGGATGGATGGATGAATGTATGAATGGATAGATGGGTAGGTGGATGTATGAATGGATGGGTAGATGGGTGGATGAATGGATTGATGGATGGATGGATGGATGGATGGTTAGATACATGGATGGATGGACTAATAGATAGATAGATAGATAGATAAATAAATAGATAGACATATATATAAATAGATAGATAGATAGATAGATAGATAGATAGATAGATAGATAGATAGATAAAAAGATAGATAGATGGATAGATAGGTAGAGACAGAGAAAGAGGGGGAGAGTGATATAAAGACAGAGATTAGGAGAGAGAGAGAGAGAGAGAGAGAGAGAGAGAGAGAGAGAGAGAGAGAGAGGTCAATGCTTCAATGTCAAGGTGAAGGCTTCAATCTTGAGGCCGTAAGATGCCAGGAAGAGGTACAGACGTGTCGTTAACAGAGGTGAAAGAGGGACGCCATGCTAACACGGAGGTGAAGGAGGGACGCCACGCTAACATGGAGGCGTGACTACGTACGGTTGCATAGTTTCTTCAGCTGTGTGATGGCGGACAGCGGCGACACGCTGACCCTGCTGCTGCTGCCGCGTGAGATGGGCGCCGCGCCGTCATCACACGTCGCGATGCAGGCCGCGACATAGGCCGCGTAGAGACGTGTCTGCAGCGGTGTCAGTCTACAGCAGACGACCTGCAAGCGAGCGAGCACGCGTACGCATGATCAACGATGATAGCAATCAATGATAACGATCAATGATGATGCTGCTTGATCAACAATTATAATGATCACTGATAATTTTCTTCTGTGATCTTGTTATTCTTTTCAGCTTATTATGATCTATTTTATTTTCTTATTTACTATTATTAA
>NW_014577220.1:203206-211719 GCF_000485595.1 Priapulus caudatus | reverse complement strand
TCGAAAAATCGCGTTCTAACGTAGCGGAATGTATTCGGGACGTCCAGAAGGGGCCCCAGCTCGATTCGCGCGAGCACACGCGGCACGGTTTCGGAGGAGATACGTAAAACGACACTTCGGCTCTTTCTACTATTATATAGTAGATTGGAATTTTACACTTTGTGGTTGCTGTTGCCAGGTATAACCCGCGTGTCTACACTGTTGTGAGTGAATTGTCTAGGGAATTACTGCCACGACGAGGCCATGTACTAATGAGTCTACATTGCTTTCACAGGTCTGAACATATTCAGCTCAATATTAAGGATGACTCGAGCCAACTTCTGAAGTTTCAGTCGAAACCGGAACAAGCTTGAACTCGAAAATGTTTGGAACTGGAATTACTTTGCTGAAAATATGCATCAGTGTTAATTTTACACACAAATTCATTCGAATGACATGCAAACATATTCACACATATGCAGACGTGTATCACTCGGGAGCATAGCATAATATCCATAGTAACAAATGAAAAATAGCTCTTAAATATCTTAGGTGTAAATATCAGCTACATAGCCTCCATAAATTCAGGCCTGAATGTAAATATTTTGAAGCGAATATAGCACCAATACTCGCAAATGTATACTTTGCTAACAATCCTGCCTTACTACTTTCATTTTCACCCACTCTGAGGAGGATCGGGGTGGGGTTGAATTTGAAACGAATACCTCATGAATCTGCAAGCATTTGCATATAAAACAATAAATTAAGATACCATTTCTAAAGGATTTACCTATTGCCTGATAGTATATAGGTTCTGTTTAATTACATAGTCAATATTTAAGCGACCAGATTTCCCTAGGTAAAATAACACTATATATCTCTTCACCTGAACTGATCTCTCTGTGTTATTTACGTCACGAGTGACGCGCAGAATGCATACTTTAAAATATGACCTATTGCTGTGTTGCCACATACGGCTTAATTGCTAGTGTAGCGTTGAAGTTACACCAAGATTTGAATAAAATAACATGTGTTTTACAGATGTTTACACTAGTAAGTGTTAAATCCATCCATGGCATCTGCAACCCTCCTTAAACAATCCATGGTAGCAATTCATTTTTTTCTAAAGGAGGCAAATTATAGCTGGTGGTAATTTAACATGTTCCTGGGAACAAAGGATAATTGGGCAGAAAGAAAATGCTGGAGGGTATCTAAGATAAAAAGATCTAAGCTCAGCAAGGTCTCATTCAGATGATCAAAAAATCTTATTAGAATAATTAGCCTTAAATTGGCCACAATACCAGTAGGAAAAAGCCATACAATGTGGTTGTTACTTAGGATGATAAATGCAACACACATGGATGCTGTGTAATTTCCATGGAACATTCATTCATGCATAAATTAAGCTATCTATTAATTGTTGTAGCAAATCATAAATTCTATCTGGCCATGACTGGTGCTACCCTTTAACATTTAAAAACTGCCACTTTACCTATTTCCTTTATAAGCAACATGAGGCCTGGTTATATATGTGTGGGATATGTCTGCCGCTACCCAAGCGACATGTGCATGACGATTCTATTCCTCAATTATACTAGATAAGAATTTGTGGACACAACAATTTTTAATCTGTTGCCATAGAATTTTTACCGACTTCCAACAGAAGATATTAATTTTGTACCCTTATGTGACCTGGCAAATACAAACACAATAACTGAAGCCATCTAATGACCAATACAGATGAGCTAAAATTACTAAATATTTATATACATGCTCATTAAACGAAAGTGTCAATGACACTATAGCTCACATGGGTGTGATAGAAGAGGGAGATGATATTTAAAATTTGGCAAGTGTTTCATTTATGACGGACCGAAATGTGATCAAATGTCCTTATTCCCTGTTTTATACTAATAGAAATTTCGTTAGAAGTTTTGTTTCAGGGTTAGTTTTGATGCGAAAATAAATGTTTCAGATCTGAAAGTCTGAAATCTGGGCGAGAGATGGTGCTACGCCTAAATGATCGCCATTTTGGTTTTCGATTATCTCGCAAATAAAAGCAATAAAATATTCCAGTCAAATTGCTGTAATGAAGAAACTAAAACGCAATATTACAGGTAGGTATCATTAGGTAGGTAGGTAGGTAGGTAGGTAGGTAGGTAGGTAGGTCAATTTAACAAAATCGAATGAATCTAGATGGCCACTTTCATTTTTGCCAAAAAGTGGGCGTGGCTCGAAAGTAGGTCGACTGGCGTGCTCCAAAATAGGACGTGCAAATCTCTCCCATAGGAGTAACAACTGTATGCAATTTGAAGCATGTGGGTCAAACAGTTCTCGAGTTATCGTTGACCGTAGGCAGACACTGAAATGCATAGTGAAATTGCCAAAATCTACCCAATTTGCATAATTTAAAAAAAATATTAAAACACATGTGATATGTTTTGGGGCCAGTCCTTATTCATTCACATACCAAAAATGAGCAAAATCCATTTAACCTGAACTGAATTATGGCCATTTCCATTTTTCCCAAAAAGTGGGCATGGCTCGAAAGTAGGTCGACTGGCGTGCTCCAAAATAGGACGTTCAAATCTCTCCCATAGGAGTAACAACTGTATGCAATTTGAAACATGTGGGTCAAACGGTTCTCAAGTTATCGTTGACCGTAGCCAAATGTTGACGGACGGACGTACGACGGACGACGGACGACGCCCCATGGCAATAGCTCATCTTAACGATGTCAAGGTGAGCTAAAAATTGATACACTTACCAAGGTAAAGCGGAACCAGTCCATCAAGATATTGTAGCATTAGTGGTCCCATAAATAAAATCTGAAAAATGAAAGTTAGTTTATAAGCTTGTCAAGTTATCTACATAGCTAGAGTGAGATACATAGATTAGAAATAAAACTGATAAAAAATTCAAAACTTCAACCATCATATTCACTCAAATTGTGAATGAGTTAGTTAATAGATTACAAATTAATTGCCTACTGGTTAGTTAGTTTTAAGAAGAATGATAATAACGCAATTGACATGTAAATACAGTTTATCAGTCCTGACTTACAGTTACATGACCTACTTACCATAGTTAACAAGCATGGTAAAAGTATAGCTATAGCAAGTCCATTGACTTTCACACCCAGCCATTGCCATAGAGTGTGTTCCTGCAAAGCATTATTATATAGTCAGTGTTTCCCCTGCATTGACACGGGCGAGGCAGGCCGCTTCGCTCAAATTCTCAGCCGCAACACAGAAATTTGTCCAAAACACCTGATGAAAATCACTGTTTTCCCATCAATAAACTACACTTTATTGAACTAGAATAAAAAGATAGCTTAGAATGCACCAAAAAGAAACCATTTTTTCCAAAAAATTGAAAAAACCTGTAGTGTTCACTTTGCTAGGACCTCAAAATGTGCAAACACACCAAAAAAAATTACCACCTCATAGACCATTTTGGTCAGAGAAAACACCATATATAGTGTTATAAAAAATGCAAATTCACATTTTTATCGACACCCATGGCCAGCTCACGACTTTTATTTCGTTTCTAAATGTATTTTCGAAACCCAGCATAATTTGCTGCTATAAAAATTATCTGGTTGTCTAACAACATATTAACAATATGAAACACAAGTAATGAACTGGAAACAAGCAATGTTATTCTATTTAGTAGTTTCTACTCATTCATAACAAGTATGGATACAAAATCAATCCTACCTTAGCTTGCCTTATAACTTAGGCCTACCTCAAAAATCTCTGGATACGATGGCAAGACGAGTTTCTTTAGATATATTGGCGCTATACAGCACACTACAAATACACTTATGAATCTTCTTTTGATGGTTTCAGGATGGTCTCTGAAACATTATTGTAATTAACAATGATTAATATGTAGTGATGCTTTTACAATGTTATATTACACACGCACGCACGCACGCACGCACGCACGCACGCACGCACACATATATATCATTCTCGATTCAGAGTATCAGAAATAAATCAAGACTTTATATTTTAACATGGAATGTGAATGGAATATTTTAACATTCTTTTATGGAATTTAAAATCTGTTAAGTCATAGTTATCCCACACATCTTGTTACAGTCTAAATTTATGAAGGAGGGGTGTTGCCAGTGGCACTCACAGCCTGGCAAAGTGTAGCTCATAGGGTCTATGTCCCCCAGAGTACTGCCGGAACGTACACTGGGTACGGTCCGGTATACCGGAACGTACCCTGGTCACTATTTGATATGGTTAGAGTTAGGATTAGGGTTAGGGTTAGGGAGTAGGCGTAGACGACTCCCTAGACTCGTTAGTGGAGTAGGCGAGGTACGGTCCGGCCCGGCATATTAGATAGTACCAGGGTACGTTCCGCCAGTATACCCCGGGGGACATAGACCCTTTCAGCCAAAGTGTACCGGTTACTGGTAACTTGTTGCTTTATACAGAATAAAGATGAGGAATGCTTACACCTAACAGCATTACCTGCTATAAGACTGCATGCATTGTTGTTTAATATATAGAAATTAGAATAAAGATGAGGAATGCTTACACCTAACAGCATTACCTGCTATAAGATTGCATGCATTGTTGTTTAATATATAGAAATTAGAATAAAGATGAGGAATGCTTACACCTAACAGCATTACCTGCTATAAGATTGCATGCATTGTTGTTTTATATAGAATAAGGACAAAGAATACTTACACCAAACAGAATTACCTGCTATAAGATTGCATGCATTGTTGTTTTATATAGAATAAAGATAAGGAATGCTTAAACCTAACAACATTACCTGCTATAAGATTGCATGCATTGTTGTTTTATATAGAATAAAGATGAAGAATACTTATACACCTAACAGAATTACCTGCTATAAGATTGCATGCATTGTTGTTTTATATAGAATAAAGATGAAGAATACTTATACACCTAACAGAATTACCTGCTATAAGATTGCATGCATTGTTGTTTTATATAGAATAAAGATGAGGAATGCTTACATCTGACAGAATTGCCTGCTACAACATTGCATGCTCTGTTTGGTATGAATTAAATCTAATTAGATCAAAAGATATTGAAGCTCTAGTTCATATAGCCTAGTGAAGCAATATAGCAACTATATCTAAGGTTTACTAAGACACACTACCTTGAATTTAGTTTAATATTAGTGATAATCAAGTGGGTTCAATCATACTTCAGGAACCTGGGTTTTAATAATGAGCTTAGGACTGGGTTAACAATAGATTAGGGTAAAGCTTCATGATGGAGTGAAGTCAGGCACTCTAGAGTTAGCTTAGTAGGTTAAGTTGGGGCTACAAATAGGATTGGGCTAAGGTTAAGGGTAGCCACAGGTTACCTTCTCGCTTCTCACTACATGGCGAGATGATCACAAGCGGATGTAACAACCAAACCTTGTAGCTAATGAAGCACTGTAACAAAATGTACTAATACCCAACTTCTGATTACTCTTACCGCTTCTCTGTACTTCCATGTCATTATTAACCATGTGCGCGCTATTGCCAAGTATGTATTTTCATGTCAGCGAGTATTTTTGAGATTCGATACGGAAGAAATTTGAACAAGGCACATATCACTGTTTGAATTCTGCATGATTTTCCAGCACCCTCGTTGGTTCTTGCGCATGCACAGTAATGCAAGTATGGAGTTTGCCAACTTTCAAAAATGTAACACCTTTTCAAATTGCCAGATTATAACATGAATACCTAGGCAAATACCAGTTAAGAAGTGTGCTATATATGAGAATACATACTTGGCAATAGTGTGCACATGGTTAATAACGACATGTTCGGCGCCACTAAAATCGGCAATGGACCTGGGGGCCGTTGTCAGAAACATCGTAAAGTTAATGCTAATGTTAATGCTAAGATAACACTTACGACTAATGTTAATGTTACAAGAGGAGCATTGACAGAAACACATCGCCACTATTAGAAAACTTACGATAACAGGAACTTCATCACAAAGCTACTGATTGGATGAGAATCGATCACAAAATTCAAATTCATACACATTTATTGTACGTCACAGTATATGCATATTATGCATGTTATAATATGTATATGCATATTATGATGGCTAACCACATATAAATAATATTTGATGAAAAAACGACGCGGTCATGAATGAATTTATTCTGCACAACAAGACAAATTCTCACACTGTAACACGAGACGCGAGAGTCGTGGCCAGTGGCAAACAACATTAAAACAAGAGAACAAATGCCATACGCCATTTGTAAATGTTTTGTTTTGTTTTATGATAGGTAGATAATTAATGTTTTTGACGTGTTTTTAAAGAAAAACACACACTTTACTCATTATTATAAAATATAATATCACTATAATTGTAATTTGTAGTGTAAATGTGTTATTTTCATCTTAATATGAAAGTTATGAGAGGGTCTGGGCTCTCGTAATGTTAAGAGGATATTTTCAAGGATTTTTCGTTCTCGTAACATTACGATGTTTTTGTCAACGGTTTACAAGTGGAAGTTAATGTTAAGACTAATGTTAAGACTAATTTTGTTTCTGACAACGCCCCTGATTTTCACAGTGTGTAGGCCTAAAGACAAGGCAAGTACATATCTTCGTAATGATAATTATTAAGTTGTTGTAGATTGATGTTTCCTGGTTTTCAATGTTTTAATATTTATATATATACGAGTATATGCTTATTTATGCTCGCGCCAACGCTATGGTATATGTTATGTCGTTTCGGGTTTTCCGCGTTCCGATCGAAACGCATGCGCAGTGGAAACAGCGGTTAAAGTAAAATTTAGGTTCGGCTCTTGAAATTTACACTGTGCACAGCGAACTGAGGACTGAGGAATAGTTTTAATAACAATGCTGGAATACTATAAGGGGAAGGTTATACTTGATACAAAACAAGGCAGAAATGCTTAGATGATTATTTTATTTGAGATATATGTAATTGTTCAGCAGTTTTTGTAGAGGTACAAGATTATCCAATGGATGGGTGTCAGGCTGTGTATATTGATGTTAGTCACACAGCCTGGTCAGGCTATAGACTATTATAGTTGGCAGTGGCTATGGGTACGACAGCCGTATCTTAATGTCTCGAGGCTACGGGTACGGCAGTCCACTTATCCGCTTTCATACTTAACGAGACAAAGATGGCGGCGGTGGCGCCAGATTTCGAAATAATGCCTTGGGAAATAAATTCCCGATTTGAGAGTTTAGATGAGCTAGAACCCTAACCCTAACCCTAACACCAAAAAGGGGCTTCAACGAACGACGGCTGTCGTACCTCCAGCCACTGCGATTATAGTTACTAGAGCTGATAGGGTCTATGTCCCCCAGGGTACTGCCGGAACGTACCCTGGTACTAAATACTACTATCTAATAAGTAATATGCCGGACCGTACCTCGCCTACTCCACTAATCATTAACGAGTCTAGGGAGTCGCCTACGCCTACTCCCCAACTCTAACCCTAACCCTAACCATATCAGCTAGATAGTTACCAGGGTACGTTCCGGCAGTACCCGGGGCCGATATGTATCACACCATTTAGCTCTAGTAATGCTGATAGGGTCTATGTCCCCATCATCAGCATTACTATAGCTGATATAGGGTCTATGTCCCCCAGAATACTGCCGGAACGTACCCTGGGTACAGTCCGGTATACCGGAACGTACCCTGGTAACTATCTAGCTGATATGGTTAGGGTTAGTGTTAGGGTTAGGGTTAGGGTTAGGATTAGAGTTAGAGTTAGCGTTAGGGTTAGGGTTATGGTTATATGGTTAGGGAGTAGGCGTAGGCGACTCCCTAGAGCGAATAATTCTGTCCCATATAACCTTTTTTATATTTTGGTGAGGGTTATATTGGGACAGAACGGGGTTCATTGAAATTTCGTGAGATCACATGCAAAATGCATGCGCTGCCAATGCGGTCCGTACGCCGCTATTGGCGCGAACAAAACCTACTGTTCCCTTCTACATGGCTTTACCTTGCTACTGATATGTGTATACATTCACTTCAATCGTTATTTACTTCTTAAAAGATTGTTTTTCAGAAACCCCGCTTCATTAACTTTAGTAAATTACGTTGGCCATTTACAAACAATCAGACCAATCAGAGCGAGTCTTACAATACCCCCTGGTTCTCGCTTGTATCTGTGGCGCTGCAGGAGGCCTGATAGACTTGCTGTGATTGGTCTGATTGTTTGTAAATGGCCAACGTAATTTACTAAAGTTAATGAAGCGGGGTTTCTGAAAAACAATCTTTTAAGAAGTAAATAACGATTGAAGTGAATGTATACACATATTACTATTAGTAGCAAGGTAAAGCCATGTAGAAGGGAACCGTAGGGTTTTTGGTTCAAGGATAGAGAACATGGGTACCAATAAAACCAATATCATTTATATCAATATCAATATAATATTATATCAATATAAAAGGTTATGGTTAGGGTTAGGTTTAGGGTTAGGGTTAGAATTATAGTTAGGGTTACGCACATTGGTTTTATTGGTACCCATGTTCTCTATCCTT
>NW_014577220.1:154101-198910 GCF_000485595.1 Priapulus caudatus | reverse complement strand
TTTATCACAAAATATGACACCTCTGGTGAGATATTGCGTATGCGCGAATACACTAACGCTGCCAGCTTGTGTATTGGCTGGTAAACGCAGCTGGGACCTTACATCCAAGGTCTTCCTCCTATTTCTTAAATGATGTCAACTGATGGAATGTTATTATACTAATCTATGCTAGGATAACTCTTCACCATTTTAAATTTATAATATCTTTGCAAAATACGATTTCTCTCGGGAGATATTGCGCATGAGCGCGCACCGTGTTAGGCGTGCAGTGCCGTCTGAGGCAAACTTTATAATATAGCTTGCTGAGGTAGAGAGGGGATGGGAGACTGAAGAAAGGCTGCAGGGGAGATAGCTAGGGGCGGTAGAAGAAGAAGGAGGCTGAGCGAGGGACAGGGGAGGCAAGGAGAAGGACGCGAGGGCATAAAGTATGTGTTTTGTACCTTAAATGCTAGGGCGCTCTCCTAATTATAAACATATGACAATTGATAAAAGTTTATTAGGGAAATCTATGCTGAAATACCCCCTAACCATTTTAAATGCATATTCATCACAAAAAATAATTCCTCTGGTGAGATATTGCGCATGCGCTAAGACATTAATGTAGCCGGATTGTGTACTAGCTGGTATACGCAGCCGGGACCTTTCATGCAAGGTCTCCCTCTTATTTCTTAAATGATGTCTACAGATGTAATGTTATTATATAAATCTATGCTAGGATAACTCCTCTTCATTTTAAATGCATAATCTTTGCAATTTCACGGGAGATATTGCGCATGCGCGCGCACCGTGTTAGGCGTGCAGTGCCGTCTGAGGCAAACTTTATAATATAGCTTGCTGCGGGAGAGAGGGGATGGGAGACTGAGAAAAGGCTGCAGGGAAAATGGCTAGGGGCGGTAGAAGAAGAAGAAGCCTGAGCGACGCACAGGGGAGTCAAGGAAAGAACGCGAGGGCATAAAGTAGGTGGTTTTTGTACCCTACATGCTAGGGCGCTCTCCTTATTATAAACACATGTCTACTAATAAAAGTTTATTAGGGAAATCTATGCTGAGATATCCCCTAACCATTTTAAATGTATATTCATCACAAAATGTAACTTCTCTTGTGAGATATTGCGCATGAGCTAACACACTAACGTAGCCAGATTGTGTACTGGCTGGTGTACGCAGCCGGGACTTTACATGCAAGGTCTTCCTCCCATTTCTTAAATGATGTCAACTGATAGAATGTTATCATAAAATCTATGCTAGGATAACTCCTCTTCATTTTAAATGCATAATCTTTGCAAAATACGATTTCTCTCAGTAGATATTGCGAATGCGCGCGCACCGTGTTAGATGTGCAGTGCCGTCTGATGCAAACTTTATAATATAGATTGCTGAAGTAGAGCGGAAATGGGAGACTGTGAAAAGGCTGCAGGAAAGATAGCTAGGGGCGGTAGAAGAAGAAGGAGGCTGCGCGAAAGACTGGGGAGGCAAAGGGAAGGACGCGAGGGCATAAAGTAGGTGTTTTGTACCCTAAATGCTAGGGCGCTCTCCTAATTATGAACACAGGTCTACTGATAAAAGTTTATTAGGGAAATCTATGCTGAAACATTTCTTAACCATTTTAAATGTATATTCATCACAAAATATAATTCCTCCGGTGAAATATTGCGCATGCGCTAACACACTAACGTAGCCAGATTGTGTACTGGCTGGTTTACGCAGCGGGGCCATTACATGCAAGGTGTAATGTTATCATAAAATCTATGCTAGGATAACTCCTCGTCATTTTTAAATTTATAATCTTTGCAAAATACAATTTCTCTCGGTAGATATTGCGCATGCGCGCGCACCGTGTTAGGCGTGCAGTGCCGTCTGAGACAAATTTCATAATATAGCTTTCTGAGGGAGAGAAGGGATGGGAGACTGAGGAAAGGCTGCAGGGATGATATCTAGGGGCGGTAGACAAAGAAGGAGGCTGAGCGAGGGACAGAGGAGACAAGGGGAAGGATGCGGGGGCATAAAGTAAGTGTTTTGTACCCTACATGCTAGGGCGCTCTCCTAATTATAAACACATGTCAACTGATAACATTTTTTAGGGAAATCTATGCTGAGATACCCTCTAATCATTTTAAATGCAAATTCATCACAAAATATAACTGCTCTGGTGAGATATTGCGCATGCGCTAAGACATTAATGTAGCCAGATTGTGTACTGGCTGGTATACTCAGCCGGGACCTTTCATGCAAGGTCTCCCTCTTATTTCTTAAATGATGTCTACAGATGTAATGTTATCATATAAATCTATGCTGGAATAACTCCTCTTTATTTTAAAAGCATAATCTTTGCAAACTACGATTTCTCTCGGGAGATATTGCGCATGCGCGCCCACCGTGTTAGGCGTGCAGTGCCGTCTGAGGCAAACTTCCTAATATAGCTTTCTGCGAGAGAGAGGGGATGGTAGACTGAGGAAAGACTGCGGGAAGATGGCTAGGGGCGGTAGAAGAAGAAGGAGGTTGGGCGAGGCACAAAAGAGTCAAGGGAAAGACGCGAGGGCATAAAGTAGGTGGTTTGTACCCTACATGCTAGGGCGCTTTCCTAATTATAAACACATGTCAACTGATAAAAGTTTATTTGGAAAATCTATGCTGAGATACCCCTTAACCATTTTAAATGCATATTCATCACAAAATATGACTCCTCTGGTGAGATATTGCGCATGCGCTAACACACCAACGTAACCAGATTGTGTACTGGCTGGTATATGCAGCGGAGACCTTACAGGTAAGGTCTTCCTCCTATTTCTTAAATTATGTCAACTGATGGAATGTCATCATAAAATCTATGCTGGAATAACTCCTCTTTATTTTAAATTCATAATATCTTTGAAAAATAGGCAATTTGCAAATTACTCTAGAGAGATATTGCGCATGCGCGCGCACCGTGTTAGGCGTGCAGTACCGTCTGAGGAAAACTTTATAATATAGCTTGCTGCGGGGGAGAGGGGATGGGAGACTGAGGAAAAGCGGCAGGAAAGATAGCTGGGGCAGTAGAAGAAGAAGGAGGCTGAACGAGGGACAGAGGAGGTAAGGGGAAGGACGCGAGTGCATAAAGTAGGTGTTTTGTACCCTACATGCTATGGCGCTCTCCTAATTATAAAAACATGTCAACCGATAAATGTTTATTAGGAAAATCTATGCTGAGATACTCCCTAATCATTTTTAATGTATATTCATCACAAAATATAACTCATCTGGTGAGATATTGCGCATGCGCTAACACCAAAACGTAAACAGATTGTGTACTGGCTGGTATTCGCAGCGTGTACCTTACATGCAAGGTCTCCCTCTTATTTCTTAAATGATGTCTACAGATGTAATGTTATCATATAAATCTATGCTGGAATAACTCCTCTTCATTTTAAATGCATAATCTTTGCAAAATACGATTTCTCTCAGTAGATATTGCGCATGCGCGAGCACCGTGTTAGGCGTGCAGTGCCGTCTGATGCAAACTTTATAATATAGCTTGCTGAAATAGAGAGGGGATGGGAGACTGAGGAAAGTCTGCAGGAAAGATAGCTAGTGGCGGTAGAAGAAGAAAGAGGCTAAGCGAGGCACAGGGGAGTCAAGGGAAGGACGGGAGAGCATAAAGTAGGTAGTTTGTAGCCTACATGCTAGGGCGCTTTCCTAATTATAAACACAGGCCTACTGATAAAAGTTTATTAGGGAAATCTATGCGGAGATACCCCCTAACCATTTTCAATGTATATTCATCACAAAATATAACTCCGCTGGTGAGATAGTGCACATGCGCTAACACACTAACGTTGCCAGCTGGTGTACTGGCTGGTATACGCAGCGGGGACCTTACATGCAAGGCCTTCTTCTTATTTCTTAAATGATGTCTACTGATGGAATGTTATCATATAAACCTATGCTAGGATAACTCCTCTTTATTTTAAATACATAATCTTTGCAAAATACGATTTCTCTCGGGAAATATTGTGCATGCGCGCACCGTGTTATGCGCTGCTAATATAGCTTGCTGCGGGGAAGAGGGGATGGGAGACTGAGGAAAGGCGGCAGGAAAGATAGCTGGGGCAGTAGAAGAAGAAGGAGGCTGAGCGAGGGACAGGGGAGGCAAGGAGAAGGACGCGAGGGCATAAAGTAGGTGTTTTGTACCCTACATACTAGGGCGCTCTCCTAATTATAAACACAGGTCTACTGATAAATGTTTATTAGGGAAATCTATGCTGAGATACCACCTAACCATTTTAAATGCATATTAATCACAAAATATAACTCTTCTGGTGAAATATTGCGCATGCGCTAACACACTAACGTAGCCAGATTGTGTACTGGCTGGTATACGCAGCGCAGGCGACAGATATCCACATCCAAGTGTGGCTTTAGGCCACCTCGTCCCCCGCCGGTGGCCTCCAGCCCCCGTCAGCTCACTCCGTCTATAACCCTTCCGCGAACGATAATAGTTATTTTTCTTTACGTATTTTAGTAAAGCTAAAACAAGCTACCATCGTATATTTCGATTGTATTACCCATAGGCATAGATATAGCAATAAATTGGAAAAACAAGACAAGCGCCAGTGCAGCACTCGGTAAGTTATTAGTAGCACGTTATAGTGTTGCCGGCGTTATATTTGTATGACGGGGGCGTAAGGCCATCTCTATAGAATTGTAATAATATAGTGTATATGATGGGTCCCAAGACCACATATATAGTATTGTTATGACGGGGGCCTAAAGCCACCTATATAGAATTATAATAATAGAATAGTGTATGATGGGGGCCCAAGGCCACATATATAGTATTTGTATGATGGGGGCCTACGACCACATAATAGTATTGTAATAATAGTGTATGCTGGGGGCCCAAGGCAGGGCCGGCGGAAGCAAATAAACATCAAATGGTCAGGCTATTTAGCATCAATGGGTGCCCACGGCGCAGCCGTGGCGGGGGCGCTCTAGGGTGGTTTCCCCCTCGTCAAAGGGGGGTTTGGGGGTTCTCCCCCAAGAAATTTTAAAAATTTAAGACACCAAGATGCCTTTTTAGAGCTTAAAAATACTTTTCAAAACTAAGATGGAGAGAGATCAATCGATCAAATCGATAGATGCACACTGCGGATCGCAGTGGAAAAGGTTGTAAATTTGCCAAAGATGAAGGCAGGGAATTCCAATATATACGGAATCACAGAAACAAAGAAGCATTCTAGGTTATCTATATTATTTCTATGGATAAAACCAAGGCCTATAAATAAACAATTGATTTCTTGGATAGAACCATAGATATAGAATACTGTATTATATATCTCGGATAGAACCTATGGATAGAACCAACGAAAGTTATTCAGCATTCTATTTTTTTTGCCTTGAGGTGGCGCTGTCCTCGCTTGCGACTAGCAGATGAAATATGGCGGACAACAACAATCATGAGCAGCTGATTTCTCAGTTTATTGGTGTTACCGGCGTTGATAATGCCAGAGCGATGTTTTATTTGGAATCGTCCGGTTGGCAACTTGAGGTTTACTTCATACTTGTTCACCACAATATTAAAATTTAATGAATTTAGTTACACTCTCTTAGTGTCATACTCATAGTGACTCTTCTTTCATCCACTGCAAACCCGGCATGATGATGAGTCGACGGAATACACAATAGTCAATATCATGAATATGTATACGGAGTTGCTGGAGGTACGGCAGCCGTCGTTCGTTGAATCCACATTTTGGCGTTTGTTTGAGGGCTGAGACAATTATTTACGATCTTCTGAAGTAAAGTTTACAATAATGTTCACTTTCATACCTAATCCTAGATACAATAATGTAACCCAAACCCAGGAGGATAGGGTTACAAAGCGCCCGTATGGTTTTGTGCGGAGGAACGCCTGAGTGAATCACTCGGGTCAGTTTGCTGGTGCGTTTTCAGAGACTAGAACTTTCAAACTGGGTTTATTCTAAACACGAACCTTTCTCCGCTATCCGGGAACTTACTAATACTATGTATCGCAATACTCTGTATTAAACTAATATAACCTGTTACAAAAATTCGAAGTGACGAGCGGCGAATATACTGAGCGCCATTTCTGATGACCTGTGACGTACTTCGGTTTGAAGAGCGGATTCACCGACCAATCGGAGGGCGCTGCGTTTGCCGATCGCTATGCGCATTGAGAATGCGTACGTCACAGGTCAACAGAAATGGCGCTCAGTATATTCGCCGCTCGTCACTTCGAATTTTTGTAACAGGTTATATTAGTTTAATAGAGTATTGCGATACATAGTAAGTTCCCGGATAGCAGAGAAAGGTTCGTGTTTAGAATAAACCCAGTTTGGAAGTTCTAGTTTCTGAAAACGCACCAGCAAACCGCCCTGAGTGATTCACTCAGGCGTTCCTCCGCACAAAACCATACGGACGCTTTGTAACCCTATCCTCCTGGGTTTGGGTTACATTATTGTATCTAACCTAATCCCAGTAATCGGTAATCCGAGTCAGTGTTTTCTAGCTCATCAAAACTCTCAAAACGTGAATATATTTCCCAAGGCATTATTTTGAAATCTGTCGCCATCTTTGTCTCGTTTGTATGAAAGCGAATGGACTGCCGTACCCCCAGCCTCGTAAATTGGAGATACAGCTGCCGTACCTCCAGCTACTGCCATATCAAGAGCCCATTAACCCCAGAGTGTACAATGCTGAAATAGGAAAACCATGGTGTCGTTTCAGCAAAATTAATAAAGTTTACCTACTTTATTTTGATACTTCACTACCGGAATATTATGCAGGAGTCATAGCTAGCCAATATAAGATCAACCGCTTGTCTCTACGATGTTCCTATGCCGAGATATACAGGGTTCGTAGCGGGTCTTCCAAAGTCTTATAAGTACTTATTTTGCCAAAAATAAAATAAGGGCCTTTATTAGTACTTATTTTTGGTGAAATCTTCGAAAAGTACTTAATAGTCTTTATTTTTTGCGAAAGGACCATTTTTCAACATTGTTTTATAAACTGTTCTCGACTTAGAGTAAGAATTGTTGTATATGTAATACGGAATAATTAAATCTGCTGTGCAATTGTGTATATAAATATTATTAGTGTACTTTAATAGTTGGTGATAGATCTATCAGAAATCGCGTAAAAAAGTCTTATTTTGGCCTCCAGAAAGGGTCTTATAAGTCCTTATTTCAACATGTGTCTTACTACTATGAACCCTGTTATAAAGCGATAAAAATCGAGTACTTCTAGGTAATCCTAGCGCCATATGACTCAGTAACATGCTTCTCGCGCATTTAGTAACCGCATAGATATATACAACACATGGTAATACAACACATGGTAAGTTAGCACGTTGTATATATCTATGCAGTCACTAAACGCGCGAGAGGCGTGTTACTGGGTCATATGGCGCTAGGATTACCTAGAAGTACTCGATTTTTATCGCTTTATATCTCGGCATAGGAACATCGTAGAGACAAGCGGTTGATCTTATATTGGCTAGCTATGACTCCTGCATAATATTCCGGTAGAGAAGTATCAAAATAAGGTAGGTAAACTTTATGCAGAGAAGATAGCTAAGGGCGGTAGAAGAAGAAGGAGGCTGAGCGAGGGACAGGGGAGGCAAGGGGAAGGACGCGAGGGCATAAAGTAAGTGTTTTGTACCCTACATGCTAAGGCGCTCTCCTAATTATAAACACAGATCTACTGATAAAGGTTTATTAGGGAAATATATGCTGAGATATCCCCTAACCATTTTAAATGTATATTCATCACAAAATATAACTCCTCCAGTGAGATATTGCGTATGCGCTAATATACACTAACGTAGCCAGATTGTGTACTGGCTGGTATACGCAGCGGGGACCTAACATGCAAGGTCTTCCTCTTATTTCTTAAATGATGTTTACAGCTGGAATGTTATCATATAAATCTATCCTAGGATAGCTCCTCTTGTTTTGCACCCTACATGCTAGGGCGCTCTCCTAATTATAAACACAGGTCTACTGATAAAAGTTTATTAGGGAAATCTATGCTGGGATATCCCCTAACCATTTTAAATGTATATATTCATCACAAAATATAACAACTCTGGTGAGATATTGCGCATGCGCGAACACACTAGCGCAGCCAGCTTGTGTATTGGCTGGAAAACGCAGCGGGGACCTTACATGCAAGGTCTTCCTCCTATTTCTTAAATGATGTCAACTGATAGAATGTTATCATATTAATCTATGCTAGGATAACTCCTCTTCATTTTAAATTCATAATATCTTTGCAAAATACGATTTCTCTCGAGGGATATTGCGCATGCGCGCGCACCGTGTTAGGCGTGCAGTGCCGTCTGCGGCAAACTTCATAATATAGCTTGCTTAAGCGGTTGATCTTATATTGGCTAGCTATGACTCCTGCATAATATTCCGGTAGAGAAGTATCAAAATAAGGTAGGTAAACTTTATTAATTTTGCTGAAACGACACCATGGTTTTCCTATTTCAGCGTTGTACGCTCTGGGGTTAATGGGCTCTTGGCCATATGTATAATAATATATATACTATATAGTTATCTGTTACTACTAGTACTGCATTCCCCGCGTAGCGTACGAAGCTTGCATTTTATTTTCGAGAAATACTGGTAGTGGTTGTTTACTTGTTATAATTTGATGTTACACTTACAGCCACACTGTCACTGACAGTGAAAAAAATACACGGGGGCTCGGGGCGATTTAACCCCGAAATGGCAAAAAGAGCCCCGGAAATGCCAAAAAGAGCCCCCGGAAATTTGCATAGAGTTCAATGCAAACCAAATTTTAGAGTGCTATTTTCATGCACGCGAGCTTGAAAAGTAGCCCCAGAAAAATAAATTAAAATTTTTTCCCTGGTCACTGATGTTACGTGATGATGTATAATTGTATTGACATCGCAGTGCCGTCTTCAAAACAAAAGATTCCTTCAAGTTTAGCATTTTCATTTCTGTCATTTCATATTAGAATTCTCGTCCTCTTCTGATTTACTAGGAAATTTTTTTACAATCTGCATTGTTGATCTATCCATTTTATTAACTTTGACTCCTGGTATAACTATAATCCCTCAAACTTGAAAAAATAATCCTTATACGAAGTAATTGTTTAATTTGTTATGTGGTTACATTATATTTTGTCAGGCTGGTGCCCTAATACGTTTCAGAACTGTTTTTATTATATGCCATATGACATAATACTGCTGCATGTGTCTCTTAGAATTATTATGACAGGGTCAATGTTGGTTTGGCTCAACTTAATTGGTCTTGTCTTCGCATCCGCTTTACAAGATCTGTCATCATCGTCTGGCGAAGATTAGTATTCCCTCTTATTTTATAAACCATATTTATAGTACTTAATTATCCGATTCAGATCGATGCTTTCATCATGTATCATCTTCAAGGGATCCCTTTGAGATTACTTTTTTTTTCGTATTTTGCATACAATATTGGAATTCTCTTCCTTTTCTGTGGTTAATTGTAAAATTGAGACTTCTACTGCAATCTACAGTGCTGATCTGCTGATTTGATCAACGTTGATCCCGATCTTTGCCCCTGTCTCTGAAGACTATTTCTTAAGAGGTTACATTGTCAATCGAATTGCTCACAGTGCTGGCAACTGAACTTGGTTTTAACATCCTATTAAAATAAATAATAAAGTCATACGTTAGTACCCCAGTTATTAGTTGCTAGAAGAATCACAAATACTTATGTCTGTCATAGGTATAAATTAGCATAACCTGTGCAGAACACTTCATGTGCAAAAGTTATGAGAGATTATGATGCAAGCTTGTTTAATTTATGACATAGATTACTGTGTGAACATAATCTAACAGAAGCTATTATTAGATGTATTGAAATACAAATCAGCATATCCCCATCATTGAGACATTTATACATGTTTTTCCTATTGTTTATTTTGACTAGGTTGCAATGGCAAGTTTTTATGACAATGACCATGGTGCCTATGATGACAGCTCCTCCCCTATACTAGTAGAAGATGATGACCCACCTCCAGTCCCGGTGCGAGATCAGTCATCTCTAGCTGCAGTGGGGCCAACATCAAAACCTACGAAAAGTCAACCATCACGGTACCAGCTGCAGCTTTAACCACTTATTCTAGTAAAAGTATTGCAGCTTGACGGATGATTGGTCGCATGCCTGACATACAAATATTTGTTATTATATATATACAATATATTTGATACTCCTGGTTGTATTCAGGGTTTGACATCAAGGGTGGGAAGCAGTAGTTTTGCAGCTTACAAGGAGTCAGTTTGGTGCCTGCCCTCAGTTTGGGCAGAAAATACTTGCTGCTAAGAAATTCCTATTAAACAAAAGCAACAAAAAGGCAGTAGGACAGTATTGTTGGGGGTGGGAGAGAGTGGAACTATTGTGGGTTTCTCATTTATTCTCTGTTTGTAGATTTAGTACATTGTCAGACCTGCAAAGAGAGGAGCAGCCATCTGACGATGAGGAAGGGCAGGAGTTCTATGCTGGCGGAAGTGAGAAGGGTGGAAGGTTTGTATGTTGGATAGTGACCTATCTCATGAAGGCTTATATACTATAAAATATATTATGTCTAAATGGTATTGCATATATTTATATTATAACCGGGTTCTTCCCAGGCTGTTAACGCATGTCGAGTCTGACGTGCTTTCAAAGCTGAAGCTAATTGGCGACATATCCTATAAATCGTCTGCTATGCCTAATCAGCATACCTTATTTTCGAGCTGTGTTTACAGTTTTGATCATCCCAACACAGTCATTATGCGTTTTCAAAGCTTGATGTATACATCTCTGAACTGATTAAGTTTGCCTGTGTATTGGTGCCAATTATGACACATTATTCATAGTAATTAGCAACATGATGAATTCCCTGACTTCTCACCATCTTTTTGAAATTCCTGGGGATAACTCTGTATAGATATGTTCATGTCTTATTGATATTTACTGAATGTTATCAAAGTTAGGTAGATGTGTAATGGTATTACTAGTACACATTCTACTATAGGCTGCCATCCAATTATATGCATCGATAATTTTGTACTGGTAATGATAAATTAGTATTGTATCAGGAGTGAATAATAATAGATTATAAGCTGTAGATCATAGATAATATCTTATGATCTTAGATTATAGCAGGAGTGAATAATAGAGAGGAAATCATTTGCAACCTGTAAGCTAACAAGAGGCAGTTTTCATATCTGTTAGCAGGGTTCGGCGGGGATTACTATATATATATCCGTATTAGTAGCGACCCCCGCACACCCGCACGCCCACCGCAACGGCACTGCAATGGTGAGTGGTGTGAGCGGCTAGTTTTTGTAAAAGCAAGTCGATATATATACAGTGACACAACTCTAGTGGAAGTGTAATAAACGGGTAGTTTTTGTGAATGTTTTTACTGACTCTGTCCCAAGTGGCTGTGACTGGGACTGCCACTGGTGTGCTCAGCCTAACTGTGGTCTCTGACTATTGATTTTCTTTTCTCAGCCAGCCTCGACGACCGTCTCAGTGTTGTTACCTGCACCAAGGAGGTTATGTTTTCGCCGCTGTTAGTTGGTTTGTTGATTTGTCTGTCAACAGGATATCTAAAAAAGTTCTGGAATCTGTATCTGCACTAGCCGTGCCGCGGGTTAGATCCAGTGTTCGGAGCTGGTTGCGAGTTGCAAATCCCCGCCAAACCCCACCAACGGGTATCTCAGAGAAAGCTGCCTCTTGTTGGAATTACAGGTTGCGTATGATCGCCACTTAGCGGTATTTATTAGTGAAACCACGTCTGATGTTCGAAGCTATAACTACATAATAAGAAAAGGTATCGATACACAGTAAAGTGTGAGAACAAGTTGGATGTTCAGCGCTAATTCCGATGTCATTTTGATTGGATTTCACGTAATCAATCATTGGTAAATATGGGCATGGAAATGTTGAATTCTTGTGTTTCGAGTCTGTCATACCTCTTAGCGGTATTTATTAGTGAAACCACGTCTGACGTTCGAAGCTGTAACTACATAATAAGAAGAGGTATCGATACACAGTAAAGTGTGAGGAGAAGTTGGATGTTCAGCGCTAATTCTGATGTCATTTTTATTGGATTTTACGTAATCAATCCTAGGTAAATATGGGCATGGAAATGTTGAATTTCTTGTGTATCGAGCCTGTTATACTTCTCTCTATTATTCAGTCCTGATTATATCTTATGATGATAATATGATTGATGATCTCATGATGATATCTTATGATCTATAGATAATAGATAATAATCTATTATTATTATTTACTCTTGATGGAATCCTATAGTGGAGAGGTTGTGATCGGCCCAGGAAGGAAGAAGAAGAAAAGTGATGCCATTGTTCAAGGAATTTTTCAAGCAGCAAAGGAGTAAGAATTTATAATAATCTTTCAGTTGTTTCTCTCTTTCTTACAATTTGCAAGTAAAATAAGTAGAGTTTATACTAAATATAGCACATTAACTAACATACGAACATACATTACACATGTCATGATGTTGTTGCAATAGTACATTTCAGTGCATCATCCTCATATATAAATATATATCCAATGTTCCATATATTTCAAACTTCTAGACATGGTGCTGAGGTTGTTGATGAAGAGGAAAGTCCATCCAGAAGGCATAAAACAAGTTTCCAAGGAGCAGGTTATAGACTAGGTATGCCATGATCGAAATCGGTCATTATAACGCCATAGTATATGGCTATCTAATCTGCACTGTTGACATATAATACAGTAATTGACTCCTCGTGTTGTGTATAATTATATAATCTTACCACTAAACTTGTATTAGTTTTTCCAATTTCACTACCGGTACCGGTTGCTTTCCAAATCAGACTGAATGTTGTTTGTCAACAAGTGAACTGATAATTTGGGGGCGAATCTTTAACCAGCTGCAAGCCTAAAACAATGCTGTGATCACATGACATTACTAGTGGGAGTATTAAAGATGTTTATCCTATATGTTATGACTGAGTAAACACCAAGCACACATTTGGCCTAGCTTGCCCAGGGCAGAAATCTGACACACCTGCTCCAGTGATTGCAATATGAAATTTAAACAACTGCTGATGAATGCGTATGATTTTCAATTAGGCTTTTTAGCTCATCTGACATAGTCAGATGCAGCTTGTAGATCGCATGATCGTCCGTGCGTCCGTCCGTGCGTCCGTCAACGTTGGGCACAAATCTTAACCGCTCGACGTACGGTCACGATATTCGCGGACGTGGGGGGTAATCCGAAACGAGTTGGGATGTCGAAGCTGGGGTCAAGGTCAAAGGTCAAGAGGTGTCAAATAAGGGGGAACATTCACTCCTTAACTTAAGGTATAGGGAGGAAATGCAGAATTGCGGCACAAATCTAAACGGCTCGACCTAGGCTCGTGATAGTCGGTGTATAGCATCATGGTAGGAAAAGCCATCACTGCTGCAAAATTGGAGGTCACAGGTCAAAGGTCAATGGGGCACAGGGCAGATTTTTAGACATTTTCTGAGGACATGGTCTGACGGAGTGATTTGAAAAACTTTTTTGCTTCAGCGGTGACCTAGCAATTTTTATGGCTTATTGAAAGGACCATGAAATGTCCCTTCTGCTGACATGCGAAGAGTAAGTGTCGGATAACCTTTTGACCTCAAGAGGAGGGTTAAACATGGATTTGTTAACTGTTACTGTGTTAGAAAGAATTTGACTGCCGGGTTTGCTAGTAGAATCTATACATGCCTGGATGTATGAGGCTACAATGTCACAGTGAAATTTCAAAAGCTAAATTTGGTTAAAGAAGGTGTATGTTCCTTAAATCGTATAATTTCGATGTCATTCTGTACTGTCAGTATGTTACATGTAACGTATGCCACTGCCAGTGGCTTGCCAGTGCATGTGTTGGTGCAGTTTTTGCCTGCGTTAATTGCTTACAGGTGGCAGCTCTCTATTGCAATTTGCAGCCTGTAGGCTTGCGTAGGTAAATGGATGAGTGCTTACCTATTCTGTCTTGCAATAGTTGTTGCTACTACGTATGATGGAGCTTCCATCTTTAATCTGAAGACACTTAAACGTACGCGCCATCTCGTGGCAACTTTCATAACGATCCTCAACGAACATTCTTTTGAGAAGGTTCCTGATACC
Organism: Priapulus caudatus; assembly: GCF_000485595.1. Lineage (NCBI taxonomy): Eukaryota > Metazoa > Priapulida > Priapulimorpha > Priapulimorphida > Priapulidae > Priapulus > Priapulus caudatus. The sequence goes on along the minus strand of NW_014577220.1, from coordinate 184,766 downwards.
ATCCCTGTGCATTCCACTGTTTCGGCGTGTATGTGAACACATTTGGGGCTAACAGGGTTTACTAGAATCCCACCACTCCACCACAGAGTCACCGCAGTAGAGGTTAGATGAGCGCTGTCGCTCTGCGGCACTTGTTTACAATAGGCCTAACCAGCAGTGAAGTTAGATAAACTAATGTGAATTTTTGAGGCAAGGTTACATACTTTTAAATGACACAATGTGTTAGTTCTTCTAGTATTCATCAACATCGTGGATTAGATATATAGACATATTAGGGTTTTAAGTGATAACAATGCCTGTTTTTGTGAAGTGCTGTATCACTTATGCATTCACTTATAAAATGTCTTGAAATTCTGCCTAGTAAAATGCCAATATAATGAGTAGTAGTGTAAAGATCGAAGGTTCTTAATAGTAAGTACAGATGTGTACCGTACCTAGTCAGTCTTGTGTAAGATGTGAATAAAGTACATCCAATAAACAGCCAACTGTCTGGCATTAGTTCCCCCTCTATTCTCTCTTTAGGGAACTGGGTGAGAAAGCAAAACTCCTGCAACCTTACTCTATTAATCATTGGCCTGATCAACAATGGTGGGACGATGTAGCCTATGGGCTCTTGTCTACAATGGATTGGACTCATGGTCTTATATATTCTTTGACTATGGATTGTGCAGTACTAAGTTTTGCATGGGCATCAATCCATAATCGCCTTAATCTAGATATTGCAACTAAAACGTTCATTATTTTGATCAATCGTGAGCTGATATAAGCTTTGTGTGCGATAACAGGTTCGGAAGATGGCAGCAGCAGCAGTCAGCAGGTGCAAGCTGCTACACCAGCTGTGCCAAAGGAAAGGCAAGTCGAGGTTGTACTAAAATTGTGGAAGGATGGCTTTAGTGTAAACGATGGAAACTTGAGGGACTACAATGATCCTGAAAACAAAGACTTCCTTGATTCCATCCACAGAGGGTAATTACTCGTAGTGCTATTCTGTAGTAGGTACATATGAATTGTTCAGCATGACATGACATTTTTATTTGCTTGCCTGTTTAATACAATTATTGCCCCTTGGGAGGACAGCATAGAGTTCTGTGTGTTAAGAAACTCGGTATTACCCTAAACGCTTAAACCAGGGGCCCAGGCTTTTATTGTCTGAGAGCAATTGTGCGTATGTGTGTGGGTAAGGGTAATTATCCGAAAGTAATTGACGGGGGGGGGGGGGTTGTCTACGGGCTACATATCCTGATTCCTTATGTATGTGTATAGATGTTTTTCCTAGTCTCTCAGGCTTGCTGAAATTATTGCTAGTCATTTGCTGTGTTAAAGTTATTACGTCACCTTAAATAGTAAAAGTAAAAAAATTATGTTCCACGTTTCCACAAAATGTAAGTGATTCTGTTCACCTTTTATGGTTAAATTGCTGCATTATACTTCCTCTTTTGCTATTCCGTTCGATGTGAACAAACACTCGTGACTCATACATAGCCCATAGCAGACATTTAAGGCCGTGATCAATATATCAAATCGCCCAGTTTTTTGGATTTTTAACTAGTTGAAAAACAATCTTATCAGGTAAGAATTTGAGGATACATTTAAGCCGCATTCACACAGACGTTTTTAGCCCGAGCCTAATTAGGCCCGCGCCAAATTTGGCTCGAGCCGAGCGTTCACACGGACGGTTTTTCGGGGCGTGCCAATTTGGTCCCATCGAAAACGTCGGACCAGGCCCGAGCCAAATTTTAGCACAAAAATTGCAGCAAAGCAAAAAGCAAAATAGCAGCTAAATCGGTTGATCGGTAGATGCCGCGAGTGTCGAACGTGTACTTCGACGAAATAAAGTCCAAAACAGTATAAAAATTCGAAAAATTTGATCAGGATGCACGTTTTCAAGATTGATAATTGGACTCGGAACGGAAGTAAACACTGAATCGTACACAACGCCATCTCGCGACATACTGCCAAAGTATCTGTGAGATATTTGTGCAATAAAATTTATTTGAATTTGAGAGACAGTATTCACTTGCGTACGTGTGAACGCTCCGACTCAAACCGGCCCTAGCCAAATTTAGCCCATTTGGCTCGAGCCAAACCATGACCGTGTGAACGCGGTATATGTGGCGTTAGTCATTAGTACTTTTCATGTAAACAAAATTGTAATTTTTTTAAACAAATATACACCATAGAAAATTCGTGATGTAGTCAATTGAATTGATCTGCTGTTTGAATCAGGGAGATTCCCCTTGAGCTAATAAGGTTGGCACCTGGTGGAGAAGTAAATCTCAACATGGAAGATCACAGACATGAAGACTATGTGCAACCCAAGAGAAGTGTCAGGGCATTTCAAGGGGCAGGACACATGCTTGGGAGGTAAGATTAAAAGTGAGGGTGGTACGTATTGGGGAGCATAAGTTTCAGAATGACAAACACCTGTTGTTGAAGTTAAATTCATGGTAAGGTACACACGTTGAGGGTGATACACTGATAGGATTGAGAGGAAATGATACATTTGGAGGAAAGATTAAACAGAAGTGATATATACAGTGCAGAGATAATTTTAGTCTTGGGAGGCACAGGTGTAGATGTTGCATAATTTGAGTGGCATAACCAGGTAAAGTAGGTTTTGTGTAAGAAACATGGCAAAGGGATGAGAAAGATGACTGCAGATGACACTGTGTCTTTGTAGCCCAGTACCAAATGTAGTGACAGCGACGCACCAACAGCCATCATCTGCAGAGAAAAAACAGGCTGACCAGCCTAAAGCGGCAGTTGGTGTTAAGCTGGACACGTCTCAACCCGTCACAAGCCTCCAGATTAGACTGGCAGATGGATCAAGGTTAGAGAAATGCATTCATTGGTTTACGCAATAACAGTCAAACAATATCGAGAATTTCCTAGTGCTGTGGTTCGATATATTTGCCAGCATGGCAAGATATTTTGGTGATTGTCGACACACGAATATGTAACTAAAAAACAAGTTAACATAATTTATATTTGTTGAAACTTTCGTTGTTTCAGACTTGTGCAGAAGTTCAACCACACCCACACAGTTGGAGACATCAGGCTGTTTATTAATTCGTATCCTTGTTACCTATTTAGAATATTCACAAATTAATCAAATTCAAAGCGGTTATAGCAATAGTACTCGTGGTGAGTGAACTGTCGTGTTAGCCACGGATAGAGACTGTTAGCATTAGTCATGGTTAGTGGGCAGTAATTGTGGTGTTCACAAAGGGATTAAACAGATTCAGATGAACAGTGTCTTCATTTCAAACGTCCAACATGGAAACTTGCTGCCCCGGAAACTGTTTCATTACTTCCTTTCTCGATAGGTGGCAGCACAAATACAGTATCCTCAACACATAAGCTGATCCAATTCATATGCCAATATTGCGATATAGTAAAGACATTACAGTAATGTTGCTTTGCCTTAACGAGCTGTTACACATTTAATAGCGCGACCAGAGATGGCTATGTGAATGAACTGTCGTGTTCGCCACGATTAGAGACATCTAGCGTTAGCCGTGGTTAGTGGGCAGTAATGTTGCTTTGCCTTAACGAGCTGTTATGCATTTAAGAGCGCGACCAGAGATGGCGATGTCTGCGTACGTACTGCAGACGACCTTCCCGAACAAGGAGCTCGCCGAGCCATCGGTGACGCTGGCTGCTGCCGGCCTGCTCAACGCCGTCATTGTACAGCGAAAAGTCGTCTGATGAGCCGGTTGGATCTCCTGCTCAAGCAAAGCTTGTATTTATTGTCCGCCGCCGCCACTGCACGGCCTTGCCTGTGGTGAGGCATACTGTGAGCAGTGTGTCGACTTGAGAGGCAGTCGCAGCAACGCAGTCGATGATAGTATGACTTGTGGCAGTCTTGTCATTTGGTTTTGTCTGCCATGTTTATTCTCGAGTTTGGCGGAACTTGAATTAGCTGTGTCTCGCTTATGTATATCGGAGATAGAGACACTGTAAATTGAATCACATACCAGCTTGTGCTTGAGGAAGCGTTGCATCAAGATATACAAGAGCGCAGCTAATCGTGGGCTTATTGACTTTGTGATTTAGCTGAACAATGTTTGCTCTGACTGCATTCGTGCATCTTAACTTCATCTTTTCATTCTTTGTCTGCACTTTCTCAGCTTAAATTCTGGATACAACTAATATTTGCATGAATCATTTATAGTGGAGATACTCAATCTGAGAGTGGGCTGAACTCAATTGAAATTAAACAGTATGTTTAGCACAAATGATGAAAATATTGTATCTGTGAAGTTGTTGTGCCATACAATACATTTAACTGGATGCATATAAATGAGCCACCTAACAAGATAAATACACCATTACAGGGGAAGCCTTGTAATTTATAGCTGCGTTTTCCTTAATTTCTTAGTTGTAGTAGTCACTTTTAAAGTACAATTCTTTAAAAGTGAAAATTTCAATTTCAAGAAAATCTGTTCTTTGATATATACACTATACATACACATACACGAGTGAGAGAGGTGAGAGAGCAACAGACAGAGAGAGCGAGAGAGACGAGACACGGAGACAGAGAGAAAGAGGAGAGAGAGAGAGAGAGACAGACACAGAGAGAGAGAGAGAGAGAGAGAGAGAGAGACACAGAGAGAGAGAGAGAGACAGACAGAGAGAGAGAGAGAGAGACAGACAGAGAGAGAGAGAGAGACCGACACACTGAGAGAGAGAGAGAGAGAGACCGACACACTGGGGGAGAGAGAGAGAGAGAGAGAGAGACCGACGCACTGGGAGAGAGAGAGAGAGAGAGAGACCCACATCACTGGGAGAGAGAGAGAGAGAGAGAGAAACCGACGCACTGGGAGAGAGAGAGAGACCGACACACTGGGAGAGAGAGAGAGACCGACACACTGGGAGAGAGAGAGAGAGAGACCGACGCACTGGGAGAGAGAGAGAGAGAGACCGACACACTAGGAGAGAGAGAGAGAGAGAGACAGACATACAGAGAGAGAAATAGGAGAGTTGAGATAGGGGAAAGAGAAAGACACAGAGAGAGACCTTACTCACTTTCTACATATCAGACGGTATGACTATTGTCATGATCCCATAGTAGAACAATGAACGAACCAATTTAAATGTCATAATTAAAAAATCTCCGTTAATTAAGAATTCTTTCTCATTGCATTGAATTTACCTGACGACTTTACATGACGATTTATGATGATAATTCATCACTGTCATGGGGGACGTCCTGCTAGTGTTTACGTTATGCTAGCTGTTTATTTGTAACCTTATGAGTATGCGTTCGGAATGTATTCTGAAAATAAATGTACTGTTGGTACGAATATGATGTTTGTCCGTCAATTCCTATCAGCATTTAACGACGGGACACAAATATCCACTGCACTTCATCTCAATTGCTAGATTGCTTTCTTCTATATGTGAACTATAATGCGCGTTAGACATCCGCAAATTCGTCACACGATGTCACAGAATTGGAACATTCCAATAGAAAACCTGCTAGTCTTCGATTTCACCTTGAATGAATAGAGTGACAAGTACTCATGATGCAATAGTTGTCATCGCAGTGTCAGTAGCAGGGATGTCCACGTCATGTACCTGCAGTCATGACATCAAAAATCGATTGCGACTAGTACATAATTTATTAGCAATAAATGTACATACACGTTTCTTTGTACTGTGCTGGTGAGCAAAACCCATTGACACAACCACGTACAAAATGTAAAAAGTTACACTCATTATAAAACCCTCATTAACATTCATGATTTCATCATCACATGCAACCAATAATGCAACACTAATAGCATGAACGTATGTTTACTTGCACAGACGTTAAAATAGACGTATACTCATGCTACTATTAGTGATGCATTTTGATACGACGTAATATTGTGATGCAGGTTGAGTAATAATATTGATTAACCAAAAAGTCTCCACGACGCATATTGAGTGTGCGCGTTATTGATACTGCAGCTGAGAGGGTCTATGTCCCCCGGGGTACTGCCGGAACGTACCCTGGTACTATATCTAATATGCCGGACCGTACCTCGCCTACTCCACTAACGAGTCTAGGGAGTCGCCTACGCCTACTCCCTAACCCTAACCCTAATCCTAACCCTAATCCTAACCCTAACCATAGCAAATAGTGACCAGGGTACGTTCCGGTATACCGGACCGTAACCAGGGTACGTACCGGCAGTACCCTAGGGGACATAGACCCTATGAGCGATACTGCAATAGCGACTGTCGGCAAAGCAGTGGTTTGCTACAGCGTTAACAGCGCAGAGGGCTAGGCCAAGCATACACTTGCACAAAGTACATATGCTAGGAAAACCAGGAAATCAGACATTCGTGATAAATTATATATAATTACCTCCATTTTCAGAACGACGATTCTGGATTATGTCCATATAGATCAAATGCAAATACAACATTTGAAGCCTTTTTGATTTGCCCCCACTAATGTACCAAAGCAGAATCCCAGAGACCTTAAGCCCGGCGCACACGTGAGTTATTTTACTCAAATAAAATGACGCACGAGTCATTTTACTCACGTGTGCGGCGGATTTTCGTTGAGTAATTTGACGCATGCGTCATTTTACTCACGTGTGCGGCGGATTTTCGTTGAGTAATTTGACTCATGCGTCATTTTACTTGAGTAAAATAACTCACGTGTGCGCCAGGCTTAACAAATGAGCAAGGTAAAATGTGAATTTTATGATTCTCCCACCTGCTGACCTTTGATCCTTCACCTCCATACTGCGGTGTTTTTTACCATGACCCCCATATCCGTCTAGTATAAAAATGCTAGACGTGTTAGCCTCGGTATTTAGTGATGCTATTTTGATTTGTACCATTGTTACCAACAAACACATTACATACGCTGAAAGAAAGGGAATACAGTATAAAGCGTTTATCACATTAGAAACCACAACACCCAAACATTCGACGTATTACAAAGCGGATAAATTATGTACCAAATAAAGAGAGACAAAAACTAAACCCGTCTGACGAAATAACAGCTCCATACTATACAAGCACTGCTGGTGGGATGTATTCAAAGAATATTACTTGTAAAAATAAAATGGTAATCACTTACTGAAGGTTAATTTGTAGTTTAACTTAAGGCAAAAATTCCGAGAAAACAATAATCACCCGTTATTGTATTTGTTATAATAATACAGTGACACAAGGCAGAAAGTGCCACACGGTGAGCTCTGACTATGATTTATGCAAAGTGACCCTATCGTCTGTATAAGAGGCTATTGAACTGCTAATCAATCCATGGTTCCAAGGTAAAAGGCCTATAAATATGCACATGAACATATATATAATATATATTTTATTATATATATATATTATATATGAAGAGACCAGAATTCTTGCTCAAGCTTGCATGTTTGCTCATGTACGCACGCACACACTCACAGACACTCATACACGTAATCTGTGCATGTCTGATCATGTTTGTGCTCGTGTTTGTTTGTGTGTGCGTGCGTGCGTGCGTGTGTCGTGTGTGTGTGAACAGAGGCCCGAACACTAGTCATCAAATGTTATTCCTCCTGGTCCCTGGTTCTTCATCCAGCGGCGATAACTCTTGTAGCGTGCACTTGATGCAAGTTTGATTCTCATTTCCTCACCCTTCTCTTTCTGCCATGCCTAAAACACAACAACGTGTTGTTCTTGGAATATTGTGAACGGATTTCATTTTAAAATATAAAGTAATTGCATTTTGACATAAATCCAAAATGTTTACTGGAGTGGAATATTTATTGGTGCCCCTGTAAAAATTTTTGATTTATCTGAAAGTTAAATTATTTTCCACAATAATATGTGTGCAGCAATTTCCTCCTTTTTACTAAGTGTAATTCTTAACATTCAATGACTGCAAATACCAAATCGATGAATAATGCCCAACGGTTTGTAAATGTAAATCGGACTATACCACAACACCATTTCCTTCCATCAAAATGGCATCAGGATAGATAACACAGCAGAAACCAACACAGATATTGCCACCTAAATTTATAAAGTGGTGCACGATTGAACTCTTTCGCTAGTCTCCACTCGGCTTCTGATAAAATTTGGTGTCTATACATAATGAGATTTCTTTCCCAAGAAAGGAAAAACTAATTAGTCTTGTTTTCAATACCTTAAACTTTTCCTTCTCCCATAACTGTCTCCGTAGATATTCCTCTCGTTCCCGCTCTGGAATGGCCTAGGATTACAACAATATGACAACAGCTTAATTATCTATATTGATTGATACATATATACATATATATAAGTAAAAACACACGAATACCCATGTAGATATCTTTTTTTGTCAGGCTATAAAATGACAACAGAATGGGTGTCATTTATGTATTGTGATTTTATAGCTTGATGAAGAGAGATAATTCTCAAAAGCTTGCTGAATAAAAACATTTAACATCCTATTCTATTTTGCTAAATTTATTATTATACATATATAATATGAGAGCGAGAAAGATAGGGAGGTGTAGAGAGAGAATGACAAAATATACAAGAGAGAAACAGAACGAGAAAGTGGGAGGGAGGAAAGGATGGAGGGGGAGAATAAGGGAAGGTGGAAGACAGACACTGTATAGGAAATATCAATACAAGTGAAATAGCTTGGTTTCTATGATACCTGAATGATCAAAAATGACTAGTATTAATACACATGGTCTGTAATAGTTAGTAGTAATAGTGGGGGACACAACAGTCAAAAAGACAAAATCTTAGTAGCAATTAAATCGTTAATCAATATTACTATGACTGTCCTTTATCCAATAAATTACGGATTATTTAAAATAATAAAAAACAATACTGCATGACAATGAATGTGAAATATCTACCATCGCCTTTCCTGCTATCAAATGAATAACGTGATGGTTTCACTTACTTCAAATTGTGTTTCACTCAATTTAAGATTCTTCCTGATGAGATATATCTTGGCATCTATATCATATGGCTCCTGCTTGACAGTAAATCGCCAAACCCAGTTCAGCCACCTTTGTGAAAAGCATAACAGATAACAGATTGTAGTGTAAAACTACTATGTATGCTCAATTATTAATATTTCTAATTGTAGCAGGCACACAAACATGAACAAGAACAATAAATAAAAGTTTCTTACCAGATAATATACTTTCCTATAGCATAGGGCAATAATATAATTTTCATCCATAAGACATCATAAATGCTTGGTCTTGCATAGCCACCTCTGGAAAAAATTTAATGATGTCATTTCCAGGGAAGAGAATAATAAATAAATCTTACATTAAGAGTAGAGACCATGGAAGATAAATGCAATATTAAACAAATATACAACAATGTTATATATAGCAAATGGTAACATCATAACTTTTTACTGTCGTCACGCATGGCAGTCACATGGAAGCAAAGAATTCTATTTTCGTCACAGAAACAACATGGAATTTTGTTTAAAAAAATCAGGAAAATGCCAGAGAGAAGTATTTTACATAGCAGATGCATGAAAGCACTGCATGAATGCAACCTGACTTTTTAATACTTGTGTCCACATCGTAAACTATTGATGACTACGACTTATTTCATAATTTATACTTTCATCAGTACTTTGATGATAATGAGAAAGTATGCATGATGGGAAATTTAGAAAATAAGAAAGGTTAATTGTTGTATTGTATGTGTAGGTTTGTTGCATTACACAAGTCAAGGAAAAAATATTGAAGTCAGAGAAAATCCAGGAAAAGGCAAATTCAATTATTTTGGGCATCCTGATTTGCATTTCTTATAAAAACCACGAATAAATACAAATTGGTTACTTAATATCCATGTTTCCCTCGACCACTCGCTTTATGATAGCTTCTTCCTCTTGTTTCACCTCTTCCTGGAACACGTAGGAATAATAACATTAGTGACAATATGCAGTACAGTTATGTTCTCTTCTTATTTACAACTTTTCTACTGTTACTTAAACATTTCTGGTTTATAAAGACATTTTAAACATGTACATCACATTCATCCATATGCAAGATGACTGAGTGACCAAAGCTGATTCTGATGTCATAGAATAGGATTACTTGCTCCACCAGTCCTGATATCATCAATGCATTTGTTACATTATGTTACCAGCATGTAGAATTCATAAATTTTATTAACCTTTGGTCTTCGTTTCTGCTTCTTCAGCTGATCGAATAAACCTTCCTCCTTCGCAATCTCTGATGCCTGGAACAGTTAATTATGGGTATTGCAACTTATACTCTAATTTACAGATATACTGTATATACACATGCATTTCAGAGTTGCACACCCAAAGCACAGGAACACACAAAGAGATACATGGATGCACGTTCACGCATGCACCCACAAACAAACACTCATCACAACATTATAGCACAGCTCTCACGCACACACCTCGACATTTTTCTAATATTTTCTTGGTGTAATACTATAATTAAAACAACGTCAACTCTGAGGTGCATACCCGGATACGATACTTGGGCACAGTGACTAGATAGTTGATTGCTGCATTGTACTTGTTCCAAGCACTCAGATACTGAAACAGAAGAAGAAAATAATTGCAACAAGAGCCGCAGAGCGTCTGGGCTCATCTGAGGTCTGTTGCTACGGTTATAAACGTAACATTTAAGTTGTGCGTAGTGACACCTTTGTTAGGCGCAGTTATGCAGATACGCAGTTGCGTACACATCATTTCAGCAACCTTCTGCATTCTGCATAACTCCCAAATCCCATTGGTTGATACAAATCGCGTGCCTGAAACTAATGTTTTATGGTGCATTGTGACCCTAACCCTATTAAAACAAAAACAAATCAAGGTAGGCCAGTGATTAGTGGACCGAATAAGCTCAAGAACGTACACATTTGCGTCTATATTGGTGCCAAAATTTGATGAGAAAATTAAGTCTGGGAAATCCACAGCCTCACTCCTGGGTAATTATTTGAGTGCTAGTGACTATTCCAACTATTCATAATGTACACTACAGAATCTCATATATAACTCATCTCATTATCTCCTAAGTAAGCATTGTTCAAGTAAGAGTTATGTGTGGAATTTCACTGTAAAATGGGAGCGTTCCACAACCACAGGTACTCGCCAACCCAGTTGAGAAACAAATCAATGTTTAACCCTCCTACAGGCTGCAATAGAGAGCTGCCACCTGTACCTAATTAACGCAGGCAAAAACTACACCATACTATCACCACCACATGCACTGGCAGTGGCCACTGGCAGTGGCATATTAACACACTGACAGTACAGAATGCCATAGAAATTATACGATTTAAGGAGCATAAACCTTCTTCAAGCAAATTTAGCTTTTGAAATTTCAGTGTGACATTGTAGCCTCATACATCCAGGCATGTATAGATTCTACTAGCAAACCCAGCAGTCAAATTCTTTCTAACACAGTAACAGTTAACAAATCCATGTTTAAATCCCTCCTCTTGAGGGTCAAAAGGTTATCAGACACTTACTCTTCGCACGTCAGTGGAAAGCACATTTCATGGTCCTTTCAATAAAGCCATAAAAATGGTAGGTCACCGCTGAAACAAAAAAGTTTTTCAATTGCTCTGTCAGACCATGTCCTCAGAAAATGTCTAAAATCTGCCCTGTGCCCATTGACCTTTGACCTGTGACCTCCAATTTCGGCACAGTGATGGCTTTTCCTACCATGATGCTATACACCGACTATCACAAGCCTAGGTCGAGCCGTTTAGATTTGTGCCGCAATTCTGCATTTCCTCCCTATACCTTAAGTTAAGGAGTGAATGTTCCCCCTTATTTTACACCTCTTGACCTTTGACCTTTGACCCCCAGCTTCGACATCCCAACTCGTTTTCGGATTACCCCCCCACGTCCCGAATATCGTGACCGTACGTCGAGCGGTTAAGATTTGTGCCCAACTGTTGACGGACGGACGCACGGACGGACGGACGCACGGACGCACGGACGGACGGACGCACGGACGGACGATCATGCGATTCTACAAGCTGCATCTGACTATGTCAGATGAGCTAAAAACTAAGCTTCATCATTTATATCATCAATACTGATGTGCATGCAATGTGTATAAAGCTGTACCTACAAGGAACTAAACAGCAATTTATTCATCACCTCATTGATAGTTTTGCATTAACATTGTGTTTAATTACCTGTGAGCTAATTAATGATTCTCCAGTTTTCTCACACAATCTGCAGTTAACTATAAAATATGATATGGCATTTTTACCTGTATAGCAGAAATAATTGTAATGGTCACAGCGATCACAACGCGCACATCAACTTTGGGAGCCACACGCCGTCTGTAGTATCTGTAGTAATGGCGGTACACAAGTTCTGAAATACATAATTTACACGATTAAAATTCACATACATCATTTGCACACGCGTTAAGTAAAAAATATTGGTTGTGAGCATACAGGAAGGAGAATAAACAAATTTATTTTCCTTAGAGTTATGATGCAGCATTTGTACTCTAACACACAGGGAGCAGATATGATACTACTTTAATATCAAAGACGACACATACTGAATCCTAAAGCCAACACGACTATATCCAGTTACATGTGTTTGAGCCAGATATCAGCAGTCAGTGATATATTTACTAATTGTATACATACTACTTAGTAATACAATTTTAGGAATAAGAAAAGAGTACCTGGATTATCAAGCATATAATCATAATCTTTTCTTTGTTCCTCATCTTTCAAAATCTGCAAAACCACATTTCATTTACCATTATAATTTGTTCACATGTCATTTACTGATGTACCAATTCATGACAGCTTCCATGAACCTATACATACAGGTTACGATGTTATAAGCAATGAAGATAAAGTAACTTCATTAAAAAATTACAGAATGATCACAAAAATGCTTGAAAATATTAATGGAACTATGCAGTGATTAAAGTGGAAATACGTGGATGGGGGACTAACATATCAACTGTGGGAGGAGGGGGGCTTGTAAATTCATCAGTGATCTGTAGCCGGCTATACTATTTTATTTTTATTTATTTATTAATTTAAAGACGGTACATTGGTACCAGATATATCAACATGAGCTTGCGAGCTCCTCACCGTTAGTGCAATAAGCAGTACTAGTAGCAGTGAAAAAAATACACGGGGGCTCGGGGCGATTTAGCCCCCGAAATGGCAAAAATAGCCACGGAAATGCCAAAAAGAGCCCTCGTAAATTTGCATAAAGTTCAATGCAAACCAAATTTTAGAGTGCTATTTTCATGCACGCGAGCTTGAAAAGTAGCCCCCCAAAAATAAAATTTTTCCCTGACTAGTAGCTATAGTGTACTTGCGAAACATTTTTGTGTGTTGTTTAGAGCTGACACCTCATATTAACAGGGTGATTGACCCCCATCCGGTTCCCTGTAACTCTGCGAGATAAGCCACACGTACATATGCAGGAAAGGATGTGCACTATATACATGTTTAATTGGCTATAGTCTATAGCCAATAAAACATGTTTAGGCAAGCAATATTTTAGACAGACTCAGCAAATAAAGCTAGAAACTCACATTTTTAGCACTAATCCATAATATTAAGCATACATACTCCAATGACCCTTGAACATACGCGTGTAAATACCAAGGGCTCCAAACAAGGCTATGCGACATCGTGCCATTTACACAGGTGAAGTATACTTATCACCCCACATATGGTACAGGGATATATACAAGGCATGCATTCCTGGCACAGTTTGAGTACCAATAGGTTGGCCAGACCACACTCCTGTAAAGGATTCTATGCACACCTGTAGCTAAGCTTCAAAAATTACGGAGGTAAGTTGGTTAGCCACAAGTGATTCTCTCTTCTTATCACTGGCAGTTCAGAGTTGGGACTCTTGGAGAAATATGTACAGTTTTATAGGCTATCTTAGCTACGAGTGATGTTAAAATTACAGATTGAGACATTTTGAGCTGATTTTTCAGGAACTGAAGTTAATTTATAAGTAACTCAGTGATTAAAACACCACAGCATGCCTCCGTGTGTCCCAGTGTAATTAGGGGCCTGCCATATGCTTTCAGAAATCGAAATGTCTTCAAGTATTGCGTTTGATATGCTTGTGATTTATTTTGCACACTAGCTCTACTGATCAATGAATATCACATGAATGTGAACAAGAATCTTTCAATACTCAATCTAGGTTAGTCTCAGGAGCAGGATAAGGAAATAATGTCTGGGAGTGTGGGGAACAATTAAATTTGTTAGCACGGTAAACGTTATGTTTGCATAAGCAGCCATTCCTGCCACGACCGATGAGGATATGGCAATACCACTGCTATATAATTACATACTAGCTACAGCAGTGCAAACAGGTGGGTTTCCTTAGGTTTTGTGCACATCAGTTAGGTCACCAAGCATATTATCCACACAATTTCCTGACTTCTAAGAACAAAGCTGGTCTTGGTAATAGATACGTATCTTATCCATGCTGTACGAGGTTCACACACTTGTACTCTGAGCTGAGATGTTTAAAGAGGGAATGCGTATACAGTTTTGTATTCTTACTATAGGAAGAGCAGTACGTGGAACCAGCTACAGCCACAAAAACGTGTTAAGAAATGGAAGAAGAACAGATTGGTAAGTTGCGATAAAATGATTAGATACACACATGTATGTAATATTAAGGCAATATATATATATATATATATATATATATAAGAGCTGATTTAGCCAATCACACTATTTTAGGCATCAATCTTTTTTTGACAGGTGATATCATCTTATGGCCTCTCTACCTGTGTGTCATTCTACTCCTTGTCGTTGACGTAATTACCCCTGTTGCAATGACGTAAGCCTAATCATGTTTATTAATTACACAAATAAATCATTATAATAGATAATAACTTCAGTAATATATATATATTATACAATTATTCATCTTTCTTTAATATGGATAGGGGTAGGGGTATTTCCTGTTTTTATTAATAAAGCCAATCATTTTTTTAAAATAATCATATACTTAGATGTCTATCAAGATCTTTACCATCATATTATTTGTCAAATTATTATTGCACTCTGCAATAGGTGTCAACATAAGCATCAAAATAGTCAATAGATTTAATGTAAGGCTGAATCCAAGGTGCTTTTAGTCTAATTGCAAAAGTCTGGCGATACTTGCTGGTCACATGATACAGTTACATGTATTTTTTTAAGTAACCAGGGTAAAACCCACAGCACATGACTTTTCCAGTTCGGTTTAATCACGAAAAAATATTATTAAACGGTACTCAAATATTCGTTTGTAGCATAGGAAATGGTATATGAAATGGTTGACATATTTTACAGGCTGCTCCATCAGTGGCTAGACAGATACACGAATAAGCTACCCGATGACAACATCATGAAGGAAATAGACACAAGTTCTATAACAGCATCTGGCAAATCATATGGAGGAGTACACAATGCAGCAATGGCTGATTGGCAATGAGAACATTTCAAGATGGACATTTGATGTGTAAATGTTATACTATTGGTTGCCATACTGAAGTATTGTCAGGAAATAAGCAGTGAGTATAACCATAGATATATACAAACACAGTGTGTGCATATATCTATGGTGTAACACAGACAAGGTATCTGTTTATATTCACACGCTCACTGTGAATTTCTCTTGTTTAACGTGTATACTCCCGTCTATCTTGTTCAAGATATCTATCTTTGCTAAAATGTGATTTGGACTAGTTGGACTCTACGAGCCACATAAACAGGTTAATGGAACTAATTTATGGTCCGAAATATCACAGCAGTGAACGATCAGTGTATCAAGTGCAATGTTTTAGCATATAAAGACTAATGATTTTTGTGAATATCCAGATTACTAAACAGCACGTTTTACACTAGCAGATAAATGTATATATTATTTTATGGCAAAAATACAACATTAGTTGACTGCCATATCATATTACTTACTTACTTACTTAACCCTCTTCATTTCTGACAGGAACATGTGGACCAATCTATATAATATAGTGATGTATTTTATTGTAATCATACCTTATGTCAGGAAATCATGGTATTTATATTCTACGTAAACTCCCACAAGCTGTTGATAATTAAATAACACTGCAGGTGCAATCACTTTAAATTACATGTATGTGTATTTGTATGTACATGTATGTACATGATGTACATGACATACAATTCATGTATGTACATGAATGTACATGTATGTGTATATACATGTATGTGTATACACATGTATGTGTATCAATAATCATTCCTTTCGTTGAATGCTTTGAGCTGTCTAAGGTGATAAAGAAATTGTGGTAGGGTCACTAATCTACACAAATGCAAAGTTATCACATTATCGATAAAATTTTCGAGCTAATAAAAGTTTGTCCAAAATTCTTCAAGAACTAAATTATGATGTTGTCTTCAGACTTATTTGTGGCATATAGCAAATCAAGGAATTTTGCCTGCCACACTGGCACCTTGGTAAAACATTTAATAACAATGAGATATGCTTATACAGGACGTGCGCGAGTACCAACCTGCGTCCTGTATCATACAGTACACTAATATGGCTAATTGGCTATCTTAGCATGCAGATAGATTAGATGGATGTATACAATCTGCTAACACACTTAAGATTCGCTCACCTCATAGGCATTTCCAAGGGCCTGAAATTTTTCTCCATAAATTTCCTTGTCTGCCTGGAAACAAAAGAAGAATTTTTAAAATGCAATCATGAAATTAAACTAAATAAATAATAATTTTATAATAAACTATATTTGTACATGCAGTTCTATACGAAACATATACATGAATAACAGCAAATCTTTGTTAATCAAATGTGTGTCAGTGGTGTAACAAACCTTACAGTTTAATATTTAATATTATTTATGTCCACATTCTTCATAGATACCTATTGATAATACACACTTAAATATAAATAAATTTACTTACTGCACTCTTGTGCATGTCAGGGTGCAACTTCTTAGCCAACTGCCTGTAGGCTTTTGTGATTTCTTGCTGTAAATTGTTATTAAAATCAATTATTTTAAGGTAGAATGACAACAAAACCAAGTATTCATTCAATAAACGCATTTTGTTCTAACTTTATAATATATCATGATGTAGTTGTTATTTTTAAATAGTAGAACTTGTACACACATTTTGTGTATTTCAGTGAAAGTTCATATGTCTGTAACATGCGTTTCTTACATTTAAAAGAAAGATGCATTGAGAACATGATATATACTACACTGTTATATATAGTATATATATATATGTCAAATTTATTCCCAGCTAAAGTTCCGGTTCTGGCCAGAACTTTTTTCAAGTTCCGGCTGGTTCCGGTTCAGGCCGGAATTTAAAAAGTTGGATCCGGTTCACCCCTAGTATTCACTATACAGTAGTCATATATCTTGGGCATTACCTTGGTTGCATCTCTTGTGACACCAATGACTGAAATTTAAAATATTTACATTTAAAATTATTATATAAATAAATTATAGCATGTATTTATATAATTGAGTATTGGTTCTTTTACCTAACATGCAAGTATAAACAATTATGCTCTCAAGTTGTTCAATCTTCTAATTAAGCAATCAAAGAACCCTTTCAAATAAAACCACCTTATATAGATTTAATACACAGGGTCAAGAACTGTCGTGTCTTTGTGAATGGTTAAACGCTCACATCTATTTCAGTTCAGTTAATAATAATTAGTACTGCTAGTGCTATATCCTCCATGGATGAAATCCTATAGGATCCTCCTAACTATTCCTTCATAAATCACTTTGTTCACACCCTTTTAGAGGCGTGTTTAGAAAAAACTTTACCTTAGGCAGTTGAGTTGACCTTATCTTAAACAAGTCCCAACTGTTTTGCTTAAATTTGATTTGAATATTCAATTTGACATTCTATTTTCCCTATCAAAAGTAATTTTTTATATTTTTTATATTGCATTGTGTTGGTTCTTCGTGGAATAGAACGACTTGATTGCTTTATTTACATTTGAAAAACAGCAATAACCCTATCGATGAACATTATAAATGATAACCCCAAATCTCACATCTCTGACAAAATTTGAAGCCTCTCTCCCATGCTGATACAAAACTTGTGATTGGCATTTAGAAATAGCTGACTTGATGCCCTCGTGATTTTTTGCTACCCCATCACCATCACTAAATTGTTATATATGTATACCCAGGGGTCGAAATAAGCGATGGTCCGATGGTCCGGGGCCATCAAATAATCAGGAGGACCATCAGATTTTCAAAGTCAATGCTCCGACAGACCATTGAATATTTTGGTCACATTTACAATAAACAATTAGTGTATCGTTTGATACACTCATTGTAGGTGAATAATTAAATCATGTTTTCACCATGTAAAATCTCTTTCTTACGCTTGCATGCTGCATTACTTTTAGAGAACAATTTGAAATTTAGGACCACCTGAAATTTAGGAGGACCATCTAAATTTCAAACTAGATGGTCCTGTGGACCATCTCTTTTTTTCTCCTTATTTCTACCCCTGTATACCTGTATATTATACCTGTAGTATACTTGTACACCTGTAAATTATGCAGTTTAAATATTTTGCATTTTCGACTTTTTTGTCTATCAGCCACAATAACCAGTAAATGAATAGTTTGGAAGGTTAGCCTTCTATACAGGCCTGCGCCGGTAGAGATCTATCTTAAAAAGTGCAATAAATTACAATATTCTGCCACGGGCACTTGAAGTTGGAACGCTTCAATAATATTAATAACTCCCGGTCATAAAGGTTGTGCACAGGCCACAGCGGTGTACGTGCGATGAAATTGCGTGTTGCAGAGCATACGAACGGCATTTACGTATATTATTAGTCGATAGCGAATAAATAAAAATTACGACTTTGGTAGCAAATACATTCCCCTCGTACCCTTTGTGCCATATACGACCCTTCATACCATATTACCCTTCCCATAAAAAAATATATTACCCTTCCCATATCCCCTTTCCATGCCCATTCCATGCCTATTCCATTCCCATATCCCCTTTCCATGTTCCCATATTACCCTTCGTGCCATATTGAGTCGGAAGGATTGGGTAGCTTGTCATACCAGCAAAGACTACAAAGGCTGAATCTGACTACTCTAGAGACACGTAGAGAGAGAGCTGATCTTATCGAGACCTACAAGATCATGACAGGATTGGAGAATATTGATCATAGGACATTTTTTTCACCTGCAATCCTGTCCACCACCAGAGGTCACAGCATGAAACTGTACAAAGAGCGCAGTCGTCTCGAACTACGGAAAAACATTTTCTCTCAGAGAGTGATTGACAGCTGGAACAGCCTTCCCCAACATGTTATTGCGGCAAAAGACTTGCTCACATTTAAAATCGAATTAGGCCGCTATTGAACAGTTCAGGGTTTTATATAAGCGCAAGCTGCCTAACCCTTGATAATGATAGCCATACAAACACTTGATGTGATGTGTGGCTGTACATTAAAATACAGTAAATACAGTAAATTGACCGGTAGAAAAGTGTATTTGCGCCTACATTTCGTGTTTATTTACCATTACTATTAGTATTAGTATTACTGAAACGTTCCAAGTGTAGTACTACTAGTACTAGTAGTACTACTACTACTACTAGTACTAGTGACAGTGTGATTGTGAATGTGTGATTCTGTCAAGGTAGGCGGTAAAATAACAATAACTAATTTAAATCACACTAGGCTAATGTCAACAAATGTCTACAATTATTAATAATACCACACCATCATAGCAGTTTTCTTGGCCACAATACAATCCCTCTAAAAATCCGTTCGCTTGCGTAAAAATGGTAGCAATGACCAGAACGGTGTATACGTGTTTAGGTTTAATGGGAGCTGCCATCTTTAAACGATGCATTTCGAATAAAACTGGGATAATTTATTGTCGTTTGAAATTGCTAGCACTATTAACTTTATAATATTTTTACTGAAAATAGTAAATAATTCCAAAAAAATTCCCTTTTTATTATATTTGCTTTTACTTATTTATAATCAGTATTTATTAAAATTCGGATCAGATCGGAACATTCGGATCGGCAGAGCAGCAGTAATATCCGTATTCGTTTCCGGCATTTTAGCGTTTGTTTCTGTGCGGAACATATTATTGGTATACCCATATTATTGTGTTCTGAATGGAAACTCTTTGTAAACATTACGAGGAGATTTGATTCTGTCAGGAGTGATGGGTTCAACTTGGAAGGTTTTATGTCCACCGTTCTGCGAAAATGATTGTACGCAAAAACACAACCAAATGTTAATTTCATTAGTGAATTGCCAGAATGATAATCCTAGCGATATTTTGGAACTCGAAAAACACATTAATATTCATGAAAAGGTAGGTATATTTAAGCTGAGAGGGTCTATGTCCCCCTGGGTACTGCCGGAACGTACCCTGGGTACGGTACGTTATACCGGAACGTACCCTGGTACTATCTAATATGCCAAACCGTACCTCGCCTACTCCACTAACGAGTCTTGGGAGTCGCCTACTCCCTAACCCGAACCCGAACCCTAATCCTAACCCTAACCCTAACCCTAACCATATCAAATAGTGACCAGGGTACGTTCCGGTATACCGGACCGTACCCAGGGTACGTACCGGCAGTACCCTGGGGGACATAGACCCTATGAGCTATATTTAAGGCCAAGACACACTGCAGCGACAGCGACCGACCGTAACGACAAACGACAAAAGTCGCGGCGACTGGCGCAAACACTGCAGCGACAGCGACCGACGTTAGGTCAAAGTTCACCCAGCACTAAGCACTCGCCACAGTGGTACACATCATCACATGAACAAACGGCAAAAACTCATCCTGCTGCTTTTAAATAAGGCAGTGGCTACGGGTGCGGCAGCCGTATCTTAATGTCTCGAGGCTACGGGTACGGCAGTCACACCACGCATGCGCTGCAGCCGTATCTTAATGTCTCGAGGCTACGGGTACGGCAGTCCATTCGGTTTCATACTTAAAGAGACAAAGATGGCGGCGGTGGCGCCAGATTTCGAAATAAGACGTGGTATTCGTCCGAGCATCGGACACCTGTTCGTATGCGCTATTCGTCCGAGCAGTTGTTGCGCATGCGCTGTTCATGTTGTATTACATAAATGTAATATAATGCTAGTCTAGGGAGGCACCTACTCCCTAACCCTAACCCCAGCCCTAACACTAACTATAAACTGACTCGGTTCTATTTTGATACGCTCGGTTTCGTATATATACGCGAGTGATAGTACCAAACACTATCTATAGTGTATAACCACATACGCAACACATGTATGCAGGGGCGTCACAGCCGTAGGGCTGCCGTAGCAAAACGCTACGGGCCCCCAGCCTAAAGGGCATAAAATAATCAAAAATCTAAAGGGTAAATAGCATTTTAGAGCGTCTAGATTTAAAAATTGTCTGGGGGGAGACCCCCCAAACCACCCCTTCACACTTCCTACCTACGTCACTCGTGCCGTGCACCTGCGGCATGCAACATGAACAGCGCATGCGCAACAACTGCTTGGACGTATAGCGCATACGAACAGGTGTCCGATGCTCGGACAAATATCCACGTCGTTCGAAATAACGCATCGGGAAATAAATTCACGATTTGAGAGTTTAGATGAGCTAGAACCCTAACCCTAACCGGTAAAAACCATAACGCCAAAAAGGGGCTTCAACGAACGACGGCTGCCGTACCTCCAGCCACTGCGTTTAAATAACAGGCTGCAAAAACTCTCTAGGCATAAGGATAAGATAATAAAGTAAAATATACGCAGCAAATTATCATGTACTGTACGTACTGTGTCTAGCTTGCCACAGGCTTTGCCAGCTTGCCATGATTTGGTTAGACATCGTTCGCGCCGCCATTGTTTGTGACATGTGTCGCGAGTTTAGCGCCGGAGACCAGTCTACGTCTTGGCTAGCATTATGGTTACTTACGCCGTAATCGTAATGTCACGTGCCGATGGAAACGGCTGCCGATTGGCTATTTGTAAAGTGTCGCTGGCGACTGTCGCTGGAGAATAGAAACGTTCATAAATATTTTTTGTCGTCGGGTTGTCGCCCGGTCGTTGTCGCGTGTGTGTGCATTGGCTTATAGGAAACAATAGTTTCTAATTTTTCTGAAAAGTTGTTTGTCGTTACGGTCGTCAACTGTCGCTGCAGTGTGTCTTGGCCTTTAGTTTGGGCTAATAATATATAGTTATATTATATATATAGTATATATATATAATATATATATATTTATTAATATATATATACTATATATACATATACAACACCCTCAACAACACCCTGTCGATTTTAAAGGCCCTAGCCGTTCGTCACTTTTTTCGCCAAATAAGACTTTCAATCGCCAGATTACTAATTTGTTCGCCATTGGCGAATTGGCAAGTGGGTAGCGAGGGCCCTGTATACATATACAACACCCTCAACAACACCCTGTCGATTTTAAAGGGCCTACCCCTACATTTGCGAAAATGATTTGGGGACGGACAGCTCGACGTCTTATAATAATAAAATATCCTAGCGCCCAGTAGTGGAGTGTTTCTTGCCAGAATTATACAAACTAACAATCTCGACCCACATTGGTTGCCTTAGACTTGGTTTTGGCACTGTGACCAACTATTCAATTGCACCAATTGTAAACTTGACTGTTTCTTGGTGGTGTTTGATGCAGCGCCGCTGTGTGTGCGAGTCCTAGCAGATGTGCAGTATGCTCCCTACCTTCCTTCCGGAAAGAAACTTTTGAGAGAAATGTACAATAACGACGTAATTTCCTGAATTCTATAATCTAGTTGCAAATTAATAAATTCTGATATCATATCTATTATCAATATCTGATTTAATATATATATATATATATATATATATATGCGTATACGCATGATTGAACTAACCAAATTAACAAATTAATTGGGCCCATCATTGTATCTGCATTCTGCATGCAAAACTTGCATGTAAACATTTAGATTCCCTCTTGTTTTTTTGTAAAACCGATTAGTTAGTTGTTCTCGATCAAATGAGTGCATGATAGTAACTGCTGTTGCCATGTGTCATCTTCAAAGAAAGAAGTTCAGTTTTTTTTTTTCTGACATTCCATATTGGAATGTCCTTCATTTGACATATATATATATGCTGCATAGCTAGCAAAGTTTGTGGCAGTCCTGACTGCACTCAGAAACTGAAAAAATATGGACTTTGGGGAACATATATGTCGTGATTCGTGAACCCCAAGGAAACCTTCTCACAATCCTATGGGGTGTAATGGCCCCAAGTTTGAGATATGTTGTGTTAGCCCACAGTCAGCACTATGATTAATACAGTTGCGCTAGATTACAGAGTAATATGTTTATAGTAATGCACTATAGGCAGCATGTCTAGAACTAGAGCTACTAGCAGGGGTATCTTTAGAAGCTGGCACATGGCAAATTAAGCTGCATACTTTGGTCTGTACACTATATAGCCTCTCCTGAATCTTTAGTGAAGGGCCTGCTACTATAAAAATTAATATTTAGTAAAATCCATGTATTATTACCATGGCAACATTAAATATTTTCAGGGCTTTCATGATTGTTATCAAATATCTCATAGATCATTATTAAATATCTTTACATTTTTTATAGTCGGCCAGTGGCTGGGAGCGAAATAATGACATACAAGATATGCAGCAATCTTACAGGTTTCCCCTGTTGCACTGGGCAGCTGTTTTAGGTAATACTGCAATAGCAATGGCGACAGCTCTTTTATCAAATTTACTTGCATCTCGGTATTTACTCATATATGTTATTATTTTTATCTAATTTAACATGGAAAATATGTAGATAGTTCGATCACTGGCATAAGCTAATACATGAATATTTGTGCAGGACGATTTCTGAAATCTAATAAACAACCCAGAAATAGCATCAATTTTTTAATGTTTCCAGTCATAACGTTCTTGTTCAACAAAAATGTGTGCAGTGTGTGTGTGTGTGTGTGCATGTGTGTGTGCATGCGTGAGTGCTTGTGTCTGTTACTATATATTATGTACAGCAAATCAAATAGCAAGTTGAGAATTTCTCATGTTGACTACTGCAATGCCATCGTTTATTTAGTTAACTGAAAACTAGAAATCATTAAAGGGTGGCACACCTTCACTAGCAGTGATAAAGATACTTGTGTTTCTGTGACTGCAGGAAAGCTGATTGTAGTGGAATGGCTTCTGAAGCACGGATGTCGGCCATGTTCACAGACCCGCGTCACCAGACACACGGCATTGCACCGGAGCATACAGATGCTCGGTCAGGGCATTCCCAGCTTCCGCAGCAAGATAAACAAAGAGAACATTCTGCATCTTATTGGTAATAAAGTACAATTAGGCAAAAAATGTGCAATAAAATAGCATGTGGGATCTGTAGGTTGTTCACGCCTTTGCCTAGGAAGTTATATATATACTAAGAAATATTAGCAGGAAGGATGCCAAATTCCAATGGCTTGTATCGATTGTGCCATATGCAGACTTATTTAGGGAAAAGTATTTATGTGATAATCATTTACATTGTCTGCCACTTGCACATGGCCTAGCTCACAGTAAATATATCTAAACATTTCCTTGCAAGGTTGTGGCATCTTAACTTCATTGTCACAATGGGTTGCACTAGCATATACCATATATAGATGTTTTCATGGAGGCAAATCAACTCATGTTATCTTTTAGAGCTGTTACCGGATTGTCTGATAGTGAAGAATGCGGAAGGAAATCTTCCAATACATGATACAGCTGTTATCATTGAGGAAAACAATCAGAAGGGGCCTATAATGAAAGCCATTATGCAAAAGATGATGGATGAAGCTAGCAAGTTGGGACCAGGTAATATATGTGTACATTGTGTTTGAATTTGCATTGGTGTTGGACTATTTTAAAACTTAAACTGTATGTGTAATAACATAATACACACGATTATGGTCATAGCATGCATATTAATTATTGGACCGAGAGTTACTCGGTCTTTTATTTAAATTTTATTAATGATTGGGTTTGCATCACTCCCTTAATGGATGTCATTATACCATTTATTACCGTTTTATTATGTCATTTCTGTGAAGATTATCAGGTAGGTGAAATGATAATATGTCAATGGGATTGATTAATTTTTAATTTTTTTTCTAGATAAGTCTTAATTAAACGGGGTGATGAGCTAGAAGAATGACGATTTGGCTTAACTGACAAGTAGTTAGTTAAAGTAATAGGTAGGTGACGATACGGATGAACTAGCATATAGTATACTTTACATTGCAGCGGCCATCACTAGGATGCTGAACACGCAGAACATTAAGGGAGAGACAGCACTGCATATCCTCTGTCGTAATGATGAGAACTACACCATCGTTAAACTACTGCTGGACTATGGCACGCCAAACCTTGACCTTGAAAATGAACGAGTGAGCATGAACTTAGGAAGTCCTCCATTAATTCTTAGATGAACAATGCCAGTACTGTTCTACGTTCTTCCTGGAATGGATGGCAGCACAGATTTAACATTTTTCACCGCGTTCTCATTTTATATGCATGAAATCAAGCTGAAGCGTTTATAACTTCACATGTGACAACTGCTCTTCCTAATCCAAAGATTTGTTCATATTGCTGTAGGTACATTGCTAGTCGGAGGAACATAGGTGACAGGACTGCCATAATTATTTCGGGGTGTGTTTGTATTTCAGGGGCAGGTGCTGCTCGATGTTGCTATTGACAAGGGTGCCATGAAAGTCTGCAGCCTTCTCCAACAATTAGCAAGGGAGTTGGTATGTATGTTTGGAGATGCTACTGCACTAAATATCACAATGTAAGTTAAAAACACATGGTAAGAGCCATACATTTTTGACTCTGAAAAGATTCAGCCAACTCAGAAAATGCTGGTTAGCTGCAGGTTGGTTAGGGATAATATCTACTCTGTTATTGAAAATATCCAGTTATCCTCATCAGATTTATTTATTTTTACAAATCTCTATGTATGTAGATTATTGACCCAGAACATCCCATGAATTATTTTTCATTTAAAATATGACAATGTACACAGAAATGTGTTTTCTCAATTGGCTGCATGCATAATAACGTCGTATACGTATGATTACCCAGTAATGGTGACCGTCTTCATGATTTCTACAGAACGTCTGGTGGGTTTCCACTTGGGCTTGTAGTATTAGTAGATGTTGTGCGTATGTGAGGTCGGTAGCTGGCTTTGATCACTGCATGGCCTTATAAGTATGCAACCTCTTATGATTGTAGCTTCCTATCCAAGAGAAGGTGGGTCGCAGACAACCTATGTCAGAAGAAAGCATGTCATCTATTGTGTAAGTTTTTTCAACAGCTGAAGCATAAAATTGATTTTAGTTGAAAACGGTATTCCTGACATGAATATTTATATAAATTATGTCGATTGTGTGTCGTGTTTTAGTAAGTGGCTATCATACTCATTCTGTTTATATCTTGCTGGCAGAGGAAGTACTTTATCTAGGTGAGTACGTTTAAGACAGATGTAATTTAACGAGATGTACTTCTAATAAAAATTGCTGAAATTCACATATTTTATCATAGTTAAAGCCGCACTATGCGCATCCAAACGCTAATTTCTCCAGTACTAGACTAGCAAATACTTCGTGTCATGCATAATCACACTACCTTAAATGGCAAAATAAACTAGTTCCTCCCATTTCACTGCGCGTTTGCTTAAAACCCACAAGAAAGAGGTGCGAAATCTGGTAATCTGGCGTCAACGCCGACTTGTTTGCCAAACAATTTAGCCTCGAAGCGGTTAGGTGACGTCACATGTTTTTATCTTTGCTACACTCGTACCGCAGCACCGCTGCATGGTTGCTTGGGAGAGCAACGCGAAACTGTCAACAACATTGGAGAATTTGAACAACATTGGAGGTATTTTCAAATGCCTTTTATAATACAACGCGCAGTGAAATGGGAGGAACTAGAGTTTATTTTGTCATAAGGTAGTATGATTCTGCATGACACGAAGTATTTGCTAGTCTAGTACTGGAGAAATTAGCGTGTAGATGCACATAGTGCGGCTTTAACTGAACTTACTAACATAATACACGTATTGCTGGAAAAGATTACTTGTTTAGCGTGTGTGGATTCTTTTAAAGTAATTTGTGATCGGTGTCACTATCTCACTCTAAGAATCTGGTTATTGGTTACAGGGAGCCACCTCACAAAAAATCTCGTAAGAGCACAGGTACACCTGACTATAGATCCATGGCAGGCATACGTGGTGCAAAGAAAGGTAGCCAAGCTACCATAGAGGCAAGCAGGTGGGTTTCTCTTCTGGAAAGTAATAAAGAACTGGCTTAATTTCTCACTCATGAGATGAGAAAGTAATAACCCTCACACTATTAATTAAATCGTTGTTGTTTTTACAGCACACCCACGCCAACCCTCGATGAGACTGATCCACATTCACAAGCTATGTCACGGCTAACCCCAGTCGTAACGTGTGTGCGTACCCACAAGACAGAAGCATCTTCATCTACAGCAGAACAGGTCGACTCGACACATGATGATGCCACTGCGAAAACTCCCCTTTCAGTTATTGTGCCAGCTAAAGAGAAATCAGAACCAAGGCTAGGACGTCAAACACTTTTATGCCGTGAACCTGTCCAAGAGGTTTCTTCAACAAAGCGGCAACAAACTGCTAAAAAGCAGTTCGGCTCTGCATTTCGAAAAGTTTCTGGTGAGGGGCCATCAGTGACATCTACTGGGGAAGAAATGAAGCTTTGCAATGATAGGGAATGTGATGAAGAGGAAGAAGATGGTGTCACAATGTGAGCATTTAAGAATTTGTAGAACTAAAATGTGACCCGCTCCAGCAAAACCAGGATTAAGTAGGAAATTCTATAAATTGAGTTATGTGCATATCTGAATAGATCATTTAATTATCTTTAAAATGATATATAGTATTTGGCTATATCTAAAGAATTAACCAATCTACAGCAATTTGAAGATCGGAAACCGACTGATTCCGGAATATGCAGCTTTTGAGTTAAAGCGTTCCGGGTAAGGGGCCCAGTCGGAGATGAGCGGTCAAAGGCCCGTCAAAAATTTTTTTTTTTTTTTTAATTAAAAATGACCATAATAATCTAGAGATATCTGAACCTATATATCCGGATTAAATATACACTTAGGAACTTATTTTTGGTGTAAAAATTTCATTTTTGTCCAGGTAGGCCATTTTCAGCATTGACATGTGTGCGTGCTCATTACTCAAAACAATGACTTGCGACTTAGTTCGTATTATGCTGGAGCGGGTCACAAATGGCATTAAATGTGTTTTTATGGTTTAGTGTTTGTGTACCAATTTCATCATTCCATCCCTTATGTTGTTTTTAGGGACCAGGACGACAATGGTGATCTTGACAATGATAGTGGCGATGATGATGATATTGCATCAAAAGCATGTAAGACTATATTATTACTATTCCTGTATGTCAAGACATAATTAATATTGAATACACTGGGTTTGCTGGATGACAAAAACCTCTGTGGTATGAAACTATTAATCGTGAAGCTATATGGTAATATAATATTATGCAAAACACATTTCGTGTTCTGCGAATTTACTTCTTCCTGCGAATTTATTACTTCTTTGATTTATGTAAATTAATAAACATATGCGTTACCACTACAGTTTACAAACTGAATATAGAAATGAGCTAATAATATGGATTGCTTTGTTTGGGTAGCTTTTTAATATTGCTTCTGTTGACTTGCAGCCTTAGGAACAGCCTCAGCCCTGACCGCTTACATTAAACTGAAAAATCATAGCTTTTCTGTATTACTGGATGAAGATCGCAAGGCTTACCTGGCAGGATTGGCTGACAATAATGAGAAGTTTAAAGGTATATTTCTATAGACAATAGTACAATGCTTAGAGAACAGATGTCCTGTTGCATGTGACCTAGGCCTAGTAACACTATTATGCATTATTACTTGGTACTTGTTTTGCAATACTACCGTCATGAACCTTTGTACTACCTATACTGAATACACATAGGTTTATGCTACCCTGTTATCTTGTTGTGTATAGTAACAAGTTTCCATTGTATTACCCTGTTACCACGTCACGTATTGTTGCGAAATGGCCCTATAACCCTTTCAATCTACTTTCTTTATAAGCACCTTAAAATGGATCACCACACTCTTGTTTACTGTTACAGTTGTGCAGCGTAATAAGAACGAGATGGAACTAGCCCTGAAAAAGAAGAAGGAGCGCATTGAGGAGCTGTTACGAGAGCTGAGACCCCTACAGGAGGAGTGCAAGCACTTGGAGGAACAGAAGAAGAAGATTGGTGGGCAGATGGAAGAAATGGTTGAACTACATGCAACCTACAAGGCGAGATTAGATGCATGCAATGCAGCTATTGCCGAACTTCACAGCATCTCGTCTGGTGCTATGGTATGACCAGTGGATGCATTTCATCCTGTCCCTTTGTATGGCAAGCAGATCTATCTCTCCTGAATCCAATGTCTGAGCAGTACCATCGTTGGTTCACTGACTCCATATCTTTTATCAATGCTATGTAGCCATTGGCTTTTATCTCTCTATGCTAATGTGTGGCTAGTCACTTGATTCGTGGCGATTGATGAGCTTAAATGGCGATTTTAAATTAATTTGTCTTCTTTTTAGTATAATAGAATAGGTTTTGCTATTTTTTGTACTCATGTTAAAAACTATATAGTAGCAGAAAGTAATACATTATGCTTATTGAGAGCAGTTGCATTCCTCAACACTCTTCGTTGCTTTATGTAGTTGTTCAATACCAAAGATATCAATTTTGTAAAAAATTGAGTGGTCAACTGATTGATGTCAACTAGTCTAGTTGAAAGATTAGAACATGTTATTATTTCTCAACTTTTGGTCTACAAATTGATTAACTTGCATGCAGCCACTCAGAGAATAGCAATGAGGGGATGTACGTGTCCTTCCACCCAGGGGGAGATTATTTGCATGCGCGTTTATGCTATTATACATGCTATGCTATGCTATTATTACCTCCGCGCAAACGGAGGTCATGCAATCGCTCTCGTGTGTGTGTGTGTCCAGTCTGCGCGGCGCGATCGATAGCGTGTTGAGTCAGCGAGCAGGCGGCGCGATCGATAGCGCGTCGAGTCAGCGAGCGGTGAGTCAGCAGCAGGCGAGTCAGTCAGCAGCCGCCACCAGCGAGCACATACATGTTACATGCTCGCGGAGGTATGCACTCTCCGTGAGTGCCCTCTGTCTAGTATATGCAAGTTATACATGGAAGACTGCATATCCATATCGACGCCACGCACCCTGCGGTTTAAAGGTTGAAACGTTTTCCGACTCACAGTCAATAATATGCGCTAAACATCTGATAGAAACAATGAAATACAACGTTGAAAACTTGATCAACTTGTCAACGTTACAACTAAATGTTGATAAACTCAGCTTAAATCCCAGTTGTGTTGCACTGTTGTTGAATTTAATGTTCTGTGTATATGTAGCTAGTTGTGTATAAAAGTTAGGAGTCAAATTTAACTGAGTGATTGAATAACAGGAATTTGTCATTATTAACTCCTGATATATATATATATATATATATATATAGAGAGAGAGAGAGAGAGAGAGAGAGAGAGAGAGAGAGAGAGAGAGAGAGAGAGAGAGA